>NC_046164.1:10804888-10972388 GCF_011064425.1 Rattus rattus | reverse complement strand
TCTCTATGAAAAGCCCAATAACATACTAGTTTGAGTGCATAAGCTGGTAAGCATTTTGATAATAATAATAATAAAATAATAATAATTTTGATAATAATAATAAAAGTCTACAGTATGGCCTAGAATTGATGAAGGAACTTGACATAATTTTGCTGGCATTTGTCAAGGTCACTTTGGAAACCCAATGCAAAGAGTTAAATGCATCTTACAAAACACAAGCAGTCGAGATACAGTTAGCCTGATTCTGACGTTACACAGAACAAAAAAAGAGGTGGGCTATCTTGTCCTCGTTTCTCTCCGATGCAGTAAAGCACGAATACACGAACCGTGAGCTGTGGCAGGAACAAAATTAGTCAGGGTGAGGAAGATAAATTCCTTGTGTGCTAGGGTGAGTGAATTGGGAGGTGGAGTGTTTGAAAGGGGGCTGTGAAAGAGATGGGCCGTGAAATAGATGCTAAAGGAACAGGGGAACTTCGAGCGTCTGTGATAAATCAAGAGAAAGGCATTTGCAGGGGAGGGAGGAGGAGGGAGGGAGGGAGGGGGAGAGAGGGAGAAGGAAGGGAGAGGGAGAGTAGGTGCTGTCCCAGCTGAGGTGCATAAAAGGGGCAATGAGCCACACCATCTGTATCCTGCATTCTTAAAACAGTCACGAGAAACCCAGAAGGTCCAAGGTTTGTGCTGAGCCATCTCTGCTCTCATCTGGTGTCCCCTGTGATCTAGGGAAGACAGGGAGATGACAGATGTGACCACAATGCTGGCAGAACCATCTGGAGATTAAGTTCATAACCTCAGCCTTCTTAGCTCTGTGGAATGTCTAAATGTATGCACCCCTCCGTCAGGGGTAAAGCTGGACGATAGCTACGACACTGTGTGAACCATTTAGGTAACCAGGCTAACCCACTGCGAGGGCCAATGAAAACAGCAGGGCTTGCTTCCCTGAGGGCAGGGGACTGAGGACAAGGTAGGGACAAGTGGAGGCTTGGGCACGGACTGGTGTGCTGACCGGTGCTTGCTTGCTTGGAGCAGAAGCAAACTTGTCAGAGCCTTTTGGCTTGACAGGAGGTGACTGAGCAAGCTGGAGGCAGATGCTGACAGCTGGGAGGAGTTAGTTCCTGAATGTCAGCATTTCTAAGAGACTCTGAAATCCTAAAGGCAACAGACGAGAGACTCTGTGCATGCGTGTGGGAGAGAGTGCATATATGAGTATGTGTGAGCAAGTGTATGTGTGTATGTATTATGTGTGTGAGTATGTGTGAGTGAATATGTGTATATGTGTGTCAGTGTATGTGGGTGTATATGGGTGTGAGTATGTGTATGTGTGTGAGTGTGTGTATATGAGTAAATGTGTGTATTTGTGTGTGTCAGTCAATGTGTGTATGGGGGTATGTATGTGGGTGTGTGTATGTTTGTGAGTCTGCGTGTGTGAGTATATGTGTATATGTATGTGTCAGTGAATATGTGTCGGTGTGTGTATGTGGGTGTATGTTTGTGAGTCTGTGTGTGTGAGTATATATGCGAGTGTGTGTATGAGCGAATGTGTGTGAGTATGTATGTGTGTGTATATGAATGAATGTGTATGTATATGTGTATGTCAGTGAGTGTATGTGTATGTGAATGTGTGTATGTGTGTGACTCTGTATATGTGTGTGTATTTGTGTGTGTGTATGTTTAGGTGTATATGTGAGTGTGTATAGTGTGTGGCTCTGTATATGTGTGTGTATTTGTGTGTATGTGTACGTTCATGTGTATATGTGAGTGTCTATGTGTGTGAGTGTGTGTGAATGTGGTGTGTCGATGTGGTGTGTAAGTGTGTGAGTGTAAATGTGTGTGTGTGTGTGTGTGTGCGTGTGTGCGTGTGTTAGAAGATCAGCGGAGTGGAAGAAAGGGGCTGGTCAGCAGCCCAGCTCTCTAAAGGAACCATCCTAGGTTTATCTCTCAGCAGATTTGGCTGGAACAGAATCCCAGCGAAGCTCTGAGCTTCACCACACAGGCATTTTAAGAGGAGCTGGGTTTATCTGCGAAGCAGCGGCGTGCGCCGTTAGGCGCTGTGCCGACTTTTAGTGAATGGCAAAATCATTCATCACTTTCAGACCGAAGCTGGGAGCCTCTGTCCAAAGTTTCGTCAAGGGAGTCTTTGCTCTCTTCCAATCTGAATGCCGAGTGTTCTGCTTAGATCACTGTTTAAAATGACATCACTAAGACCCACGCTGCCTTCTCTATCACAAGCCTGGGTATCCACCTCAGCGTCTGCTCTTCTCTCTTGTACAGTCACGGGGAAAACGGGGACGTTTGGCAACTGTTCTAGCAGCCGGCATAGCTCTTCGGTTCCACTTTCAAGAGTTCTGCAGCAGCCTCTAGAAGCCGGGTGACCTTGAAAAGCTTCCTGTGCACATCGCTTGGGCCTGAGCAGGTGCAGTTTGGAATGACCTCAAGAGGACTGAACTTTTATAGACAACAGCCTGCATTTAGCTGGCCCTGCCTGTGCGGACTTACTAAATCAAAATTAAATGTTAATGCCGGCGGTATCTGTGCCCCTCTGCTGGGGAAATGCAGAGAGAGGAGACTCTAACAGCTGTCAGTAATCGGGTCACTGCCTCCTCTGAGCCTGGGCTGTTAGGATTCACACCAACACCTAATAATCACCCAGCTCTGTGAAATACTCCCCTCTGTCACCATGTCTGACTGGACGAGTGCGTTCTTCAGAGGCTGAGGGTCCTTGAGAGAAGCGCGGAGGAAGGGACAGATGTGAATAGAAAACAGACTTAAAACAGCAGAGCGGTCCTCCGCCCCTCACAATGGTGTCACTCCCAGGAAGCCCTCAAGCTGCCTTGCAGCACCGTGAGGAGCACATTCTCCAGGGCTGCCGGCTTCCCCACAGGCCTAGAAGATGTGCTTTCTGTGTCTTTTCCTACAAAACGAGAACATCCTATCATTCTGCAAAAACGTTCTCGTCAGTGGAACCCTGAGAGATTCTTGTCCCTCATTTATCCTGAATGTATGATCGCAGGCTATGGACCCCCACAAAGGACTCAAGGCTCCATTCACAAATAACGGCTGGCTGGATTCCAGTGTCTGTTGTAGGCCACCGAGGAGTGGATTTCAGTGACATATGGCGAGTGAGGAGTGTGGGTCCCGGCCTTGGGGACAGCCCTGGATCTTCTGCGTGACTGTTTCACTGGTAACTCAAGTGGCCCTGAGACATGAACTCCAGCCCAGGTCTCTTAAATCAACAAGGGAATTTTACCGGGGTCAGTAGAGTTCTCATGGATTTAAAAAGAGGAAAAGAAAGAGGGGAGGGTGGAGAGGGCGGAGGAAGAGGAGAAAGGAAAGAGGAAGCGGCAGCAGCTGTGCTTGCTTCTGAGGCAGTGCTGTCCGCTCAGCTGATGGAATAGAGCGGGGCCAGGAGCGAACAGTGGGGTTTGTTCTGTGCAGCTCCCGTTCCTTCAACCCAGGATACTTGTAAGAGGCCTGTGGAAAACGGTCATACGTGACTACCGGAAAGGACACGGACTAGGCGTGGTGGCCTGCAAGTTTGAGTTAGCTCCATCCACATAGCAAGTCCTAGGCCAGGCAGGGCTACACGGTGGGACCCTGCCTAAAACAACACAAGCTTAACTCTTTACTGCCTGGAAGGATGCTTCAGGGATTGAGAGGACTTGCTGCTCTTAAAGAGAACCCGACCGAGTTCAGTTCCTACCCATCACATCCAGAGGCTCACGACGATCCATAACTCCAGCTCGAGGCTGCCCAGTGTCCTCTTCTGGGCTCTATGCTCACCCTCGCTCATGTGTACATAGCCACAAACATACCACACCACACACATACACACACACACCACACCATACACACACACCACACCATACACACACACACCACACACACACACCACACACACACATACACACACACCACACACACACACCAAACACACATACACACACACACCACACATACACTCACACACATAACATATGCACTCACATTCTCACATATACCATACACACACCATATACAGACACCACACCACACACACACACCACTCACACACTCACACATACATACCACATACACACAAATAGACACGCGCGCGCACACACACACACACACACACACACACACACACACACTACACACACACACACACACATACACACACACTACACACCCACATACACACACACCACACATACACATATACCACATAAACACCACACA
Organism: Rattus rattus; assembly: GCF_011064425.1. Lineage (NCBI taxonomy): Eukaryota > Metazoa > Chordata > Mammalia > Rodentia > Muridae > Rattus > Rattus rattus. Next base: position 10,968,173 of record NC_046164.1, on the reverse strand, counting down.
TACACACCACATACACACCACACACACACAAATACACACACACACCCCACACACCACACGACACACACACACATACACACACACCACACCACACACACACAGACATATACACCACACACATACCACACACACACACACACACACACACCACAGTGCACACACACACCACAGCACACACACACACCACAGCACACACACACACACACACATACCACACACACCACACACACCACACACACACCACACCACACACACACACACACACACACGCACACACACTCATGCATACATGTACACACATAATAATAAACCTCAGAACCCTGGTGTTTGGGGCCATGCTGGGTCTCAGAGATTGGTCCTCCCAGAACATCTGTGGAGGGCGTTGCTAAGTGACTTGCTCTAAAGGAAAGGACAAGGTCCTCAGAGCAGCAAAGAATGGAGGTCCTTCTGATCCTGCCTTGCTCCTCCCTCACGAGCTAGGAGATGCTCTTTGGAATTCCCTCAAGTTCTGCATTAAGGCTGGGCCGCACAGGAGAACACACCGCCTGCACCCCAACCATCCAGCCATCTCAGTCTGGTTCAGAAAAGAAGGCAGACAGACGGAGTCACCTGGGATGGACCTCACCCACGAAGTAATGTCTGCCCCTTAAACTCATTCAGATTGCAACGAGGAGCATCTCGCAAGCGCTGCCTCTGATGACCTTCACCTCACCCTCACCCACAGGCCCTCCACACTGTCCACATCTCCCACTCGCCCTCCCTGAGGGAGCAGGGACGCAAACTCATGAGGCATTGTGCTGCAGGTCCTACACTGCCATCGCCTTTCTGCGAATAAAACAAAAAAGGTAGGGTCCTTGTTCCAGTCAATCTTTGTCATTTCGCTGAAATTCTACATCAGAGAAGAAAATTAAGGTTACGTTAGGGGCAGGAGAGGAGTCTGTCTGTAGGGCTGGACTGTACATGGTCTTCTGTGTCGTCTGTGAAAAGCCACACTAAGGCCGTGGCCACCAAGTATTCCCACAACACACCTCAGTCAGGCCGGGCTATGGTGAAATTTTAGACAGATTGGCCTTCCAGACCTCGCTGGGGCCCAACCTGTCTGTGCGTCTTGGTGACTGTCTCCCATGAGCCAGTGGGGTCAGGTCCTCTGGAGTTAGAGGTGCCACTTATATACGCGCTGAGAACTTGACCTCAGTCCTCCTGGAGAACATCCTGTGTTTTTAACCATTGAGACATCTCTCCAGCCCTAGACCTCACTGCTGCTGTGACCTATCCCTCGGGTTCACTCACTTTTCTCCTTAACCGCCCACTCTTCCTCAGACCTCTCTCTGCACAAAAGCTCACACTTAACCCCGTTTCTCTGGGCTTTCACTTTCTGAAGGCTCACATGTCCCATAAAACTGCTCAAATGAGCTGTCGTGCTTCTCTCTTATTACTTTGTTTGTCCTAGGCGCGTGAGGCATGGGCATTGTGACATTGAGGGGAAGATGCTACTGTTTCTCCCTTACGTCTCTCTACTAATTGCATAGTTTGGATCTTAAATGGCCCCCAAAGGCCCACGTATTAAAGTCTTAGTCTCCGGCATGTTGCTATTAGGAGGTAATGGAGTGGTACCTCGTTGTGAGGTGTTTGGGTAATTAAAGGTATGCCTTAAAGGAAATCGTAGGACTCAGGCCTCTCTCTCTCTCTCTCTCTCTCTCTCTCTCTCTCTCTCTCTCTCTCTCTCTCTCTCTCTCTTTCCAGCCTCGAGATGAGCAACTTTACTATACTACAAGCCCCCACCATGACAGGGTGGACAGGATGGTATACAACAGGACCAAAAGGAGCAGATCCAGTCATTCGAGGACCAAATGTTCCAAAACCACAAATCAAAACAAACCTTGGCCAGGCACAGTGGGGTATGCCTACTTAGGAGGACAAGGCCAAGAGTCCTTGGCCTTAGGAGGACAAGTCCCAGACCAGCCTCTACCTCGGAGTGAGGCCTCCCATCTCAGACAGCAAGAAAGGCAGGGCCAAGTCAGCAAGACAGTATGTTCCCGGCACATGGGAGACTCCAAGCTCAGTAGCAAGCTCTGACACACGCGAATCCCATCATCTTTCTAAACTGATTGTCTAAGTCGATTTACTACAGTGATGGAAAACTAACACAACCCCCAACACACATGTACGCACACAGGCACACACACATACTTTTTTAAAATAAAAATGTTCATCTTTTTTTTAAAATATTTTATTTATTTATTATATATGAGTACACTGTAGCTGTCTTCAGACACACCAGAAGACGGTATCAGATCTCATTACAGATGGTTGTGAGCCACCATGTGGTTGCTGGGATTTGAACTCAGGACCTCAGGAAGAGCAGTCGGTGCTCTTAACCGCTGAGCCATCTCTCCAGCCCATGTTCATCTTTTATTAGCAGGAGGTTTGCTTAAAAAATAATTCCCATGGCTACAAAAGGTAGCAATTAACTGTTCAGCTGCAAAACAAGTCAAGAAAAATGAGCTGGGGGTGGGAGGTGGGGGGGGGGGCAAATGCCGCCCCTTGCAGAGACCGCGGAACTCCAAGCAAAGGCCTTTCATCCTGTTCGCTCACACCGGTCAGAGAACAGGAACGCTGCCTAACCGTCAGCGCTCACACAGTGGTGCAAATTCGGACTAAAGGTATGAGAACAAGACAAGAAGTAGTGGCTAACTGGGGTGACCCAGAACAGGTCTTGCCTATCTTACACCATTAATGTCCCTTGTCATTTACTTAGTGTGATTGTGCGAGAAAAGCTCTGCTATGTGGAGAAAACAAAGTCGCCCATTAAAAATTTAGAACACGGAGAACATTTAAAAATTTCCCCCATCCAGAAATAATTCATGCTGACGCCAGCACTCGGTCATTCTGGTTTGCTTCAAACATACACACTTTTACAGTGTGCTCGACTGTCCTCCTAATTATTGGTCCTGCGTGAGGGAATGGGGTCACGGTGGCATCTTAGAGTGCGACAGTTGCCACAAGTTTATGAGAGCACCAATGTCACACCTCTCGGGTGACATCCTCCACCTTCAGATAATGGCGGTCTGGGGTGGCGTTTGTACACAGCAAACCTGTTATGCTGATGTGAAAAAACCAGAAAGAGGAAACCTCTGCCTCAGTGGGGAAAAAGGTGGGTGCCTCCCAAGGACTGACACGTGAAGTTGATCTGTGATCTCCACAGGCAGAGTGCATGCTTGCACACGTGTGCACACACAGACACAGGCACAGACACACAGGCACACACATACATGTACATACATACATGCACATGCATACACACATGCACACATATATAGCACACAGACTCACAAGCACAAATGCACATACATATATGCACATAATACACATATGCATGCACACACACAGATACACATACATACAAGTGCACACACAAGAAGACATGTTGGACTGGGCCATGTGCACATACAATACACACATGAGTATGCATACACACACGAGTATGCATGCACACACACACACGCACACGCACACGCACACGCACACGCACTCACATAAAAGACATGTTGGACTGGCCCAAGCTGGTCAGATATGTGCTCAAGGCAGGCCAGTCAGCTCCCCTTTCTGAGCCTAAGCTAACCAATCCAAAATGAGGGGAGAGGGGCCGATCTCAGGTGTGCTGGTTTGAAAGAGAATGTCCCCACAGGCTTGTAGATTTGAATGCTTGGTCACCAGGGCTATTTGAAAAGATTAGGAGGCGTGCCCTTGTTGGAGGAAGTGTGTCACTGGGGTAGGCTTTGAGGTTTCAAAAGTCCTGGCCACTTCAAGTGCCTCCCTCTCTTTCTGCTGCCTGCTGACCCAGATGTAGGACTCTCAGCTCCGTCCCCAGCACCACGTCTGCCTACATGCCACATGGTGACGATGGACTAATCTGAACCTGTAAGCTAGTCCCAATTAAATGGGGTTTTTATATGGGTTGCCGTGGTCATGATGTGTCTTCACAGTGACAGAACACTAAGACGCAAGGCCGTAAAAACACTTCAAGTTAAAAAAAAAAAAAAATAATAAAAAAAAAAAAAAAAACACTTCAAGTTCCAAGCCCTGCAGGGAAGTGGATTTCCCAGATGCCCTTCCCATGGGAGTCTCCCCTTCTCTCCTCTCCTCTCCTCTCCCTCCTCTCCTCTCCTCTCCTCTCCTCTTCTCTCTCTCTCTCTCCCCCCTCTCTTCCTCCGTGTGTGTGTGTGTGCGCGCGCGCGCGCGCGTGCGCACGTGCTCGCGCAGAAGAAGCGGATGTGTGCACAAGTGTACTACCTCACTTTTAATGATTATTTACCTGTCGCTGCCTTCTATGGGAGAGATTTGAGATTTTCCATGCCTTTTAATTATTTAATAGTTGGAGAAAAAGAACCTAGTCAGGACCCCTAGATAGAAATAGTTTTGTGACTCCCCTTAGTAGAATGCATGGTCAGCATGCACCAGGACTTGGGTTCCTCCTTTCAACACACACACACACACACACACACACACACACACACACACACACGAATGCACACATACATGTGTATTCAAGCAGAAAGAATGTCACATACAACGGCAGAGGCAGAGGTAGGAAGGGTGGGTCTATAATCCAAGATGGCCTCTTTGACCCTTGGACTTTGGTCTCTGAGTCCCCAGAATATGTTCTTGTTGTTTGAAACCATGCAGGTCAAAGCACTTTCTTACAGCTCTTCTAGGCTATAACTCCCCAGCGTCACTTTAGGGGGTGAGGATGCTCCTGCCGCCTTCTTCAGTCTGGTCTCCCCTCTGGGTCCTGAGACATCCTGCAGTCTCCATAACCTCACCTCTCTCCGTCTCTTCTCACCCTTTGCCCAGATCTCTCTTCCACCTGGCTCTGGGGTCTCCTGTTTGGCTTTGCCATGCTACGTGTGATAGCTTTCCAGAGAAGTAGAGCCTGGGACAGTATCTGAGGCCATCTTCTCTGAGGCCCCTCTCAGATGTATCCACCTGTGTATTTTTGTCAGTTTTTTTTTTTTTCCTTTTTTCGGAGCTGAGGACCGAACCCAGGGCCTTTCACCAAGCGCTCTACCACTGAGCTAAATCCCCAACCCCGTGTATTTTAAAATGCCTGATTTACAACTTCACTCTCCTACCATAAAGCTTCATGAAGCTGCCTCTAGGTCGGAACATGGAACCCGGGGTAACCCGGCTCCCTGTTTCCAAGGCTGTGGCCACTCAAATTTGCCTCCAGAATAAACTATCTCTGTAAGAAACAGTAAAAACTTTTCTATCGGATATTATAAAACCTGTTAATTAATTCAGATATGTTTATCATCCTCTCTTTGTTACCCCCCCACACACACACACTCACTCAATAAGACGTTTGTTCATACAGAGGCCCCACTACGTTCTCAGGTAAAGTGGCTTATCTCCCCCTGCTTTTCTTCCTTTGCCCCGATTCTTTTAAAACTAACAGCCTGTGAGGTCAGCCCCAGCCAAGGGGAAACACAGTCAACCACCTGCATGGTTAGAATAAAAACCCATGACTTCCTGTCTCTGCAGGCCCCCCCTTCCGAATGCATCCTCTGGATCAAGACTAAAGGTTTGTGGTCAGTTGAGTGGTGATCTCTTTTCTGCACCCCAAACTTATCCTTAACCCCTTTGCTGTGCGAGCTCTGAGAGCCCTTGCAAAAGAGGTGACGGTGATTTCGCTCCTAAAATATGAAGGAAATGGACAAACAGACGTCCATGGAGCTTGTGATCAGCACTTAGGGTTGTTCGCTTGTTTGGAAAGCATTCTTTTTAATTAATTAATTTATTTATTTTATAATCATAGATTTCCGTTCCCCTAGCCTATATGTCTGTGTGAAGGCATTGGAATCCCCTGGAACTGGAGTTACAGATTGTTGTGAGCCACCATGTGGGTGCTGGGAATTGACCCAGGTCCTCTGGAAGAGCAGCCAGTGCTCTTAACCCCTGAGCCCAAAGAAAGCATTTCTTGTTGTGCCGAAAATCAGTGAAGCTGAAACTTTAACATTTATGTTAACCATGTGACTTCTATCCACACAATAAAAGCAGACAACAAGCTAATTTCAGCCTCTGTCTTTTTCTCTTCTTCATTACTGGGTTTGTTTGTTTTTGTTTTTCGTTTGTTTGCCCTTGAACTTGTGTAGGTGAGATCGCCTTGGGCTCCGGACGCCCTGCCTTGACTCTCAGGAGGAGATCACAGGGCTGTACGCGTCTTGGGCCTTCGTTATCCAGATGGGAGTGTGTACCAGCTACAATCCAGACCCCGTGAACTGCTGTGATAGGGCTCTGTGGTGAACTTATCTTAGGGCAGCAGATGGCACGCAGATTAGACTCTGACCGCTGGCTTTCGCTGTGGCAACCCAGCCCTGCAGCTGCCGCTAGTGGGTGGATAGGGCGGACAACCACACGGCCATGAGCAGAGCCTCGCGTGCTTAAAAAAGAAAAAAAAAAAAGCCATGAAAACCGAAACCCCCTACTTCAAGGCTGGGCATGATGGTACACACCTTTAATTCCAGTATTTGGGAAGCAGAGGCAGGAGGATTTCTGTGAGTTCTTTGAGGCCAGCCAGGGAGACACAGGGAGACCCTGTCTTAAAACAATAATAACAAAATCAACGCTGTTTATAGCTAGGTCTCACTTCCACCCAGGGGATGCAGTCCCTTCTACTGTTTTATTCCCGTGTGACTTTCCGATTACTCTCCTGCCTCAGCTTCCTTGTCTGTACAATGAAGTTAATAACTGAACACAAAGATGAATAAAGGGGGTGGGGAGGGAACGACCACACCTAAAGTATGGAGAAGAGTTTTATTGTAGATGTGAGAGAGAAAGCAGGCTGAGGGAAACTTTCAGACTGAATATGGCCAGAAGACTAAACCGGAGAAGAGCAGGGGAGGGTGGGCAAGAGAGGAGCTACCAAGCAAGAGACCGGGTCCAAGAGGTCAAGGGAACAGAAGAGCCAAAATGGCTGAGTTATGTAGGGATCAGGCTGGAGGATGGGAAGCGGAAGCCCCGCCCCGGAATGGGTTTGGAGTAGGGGTTGGGGTAAGAAGTGCTGGGAGGAGCCACGGGTACTGAGGGATGCTGGGAGAGCTGGCGGGCATCAGCTTTATATGTTTATAGGCACCTCAGTTAGCAATAACAGCATGTGCCTCGCTTATATAAGAGCCAAGCCAGTTATACAATCCTTTTGCCAGGTAAGTGGTATCCGTAAGCCTTAGCTTTATTAGAGTCTCTCTCGACGACGTCGCTGTGTTCTACAGTGGGCGTGAGGAAGAGGCCATCTTCCCAGTGAGACTGACCTTCTGGCAAGAGCTGGGACAATTCTCCAGGGGGCCGAGTCTGCCTTGTTCTTAGGAATCATTCCAGAGGGCTGGCTTTGAGCCTATTTTCTAGCTCCCTGAGCAACTTTGAAAGTGACTAATTACCTCGATAAAAAGCCCCTAGCCGGGCTCGGTGGGTAGGAGCATTTGCTGTGCAGACGTAAAGGACCTGAGTTCAAATCCCCGGGACCCACTGAAAAAAGCCAAATGTGACTGAACCCACTTGTTATTTCTGTGGAGCTTGCTGGCTTGTCAGCCTGAGAATACAGTGGAAAGGGGCAGGGCAGGACACTTGATGTCCTCCACACACACACATAGAGTCTCCCTAAGACACATGAGTTGTGCTTGGCTCTTACAAATATACCCTTAGCAACCTGCCTGTGTCCCTGTCTCAGTCACTGATACACTGCCATGAAGAGTCACCGTAACCAAGACAACTTAGGAAGGAAAGCATTTACCTGGGGGCTTGCTTATAGCTTTAGAAGGTGACTCTAGCCCACTGTGGCAGTCGGACAAGCATGGTGCTGGGACAGTAGCTGGACAGACAGAGGCAGACAGGGAGAGACAGAGAGACTGGGCTTGGCGTAGGCACTTGAAAGCCCAGTCTGGCTTCAGCTCTTCCATTGGAGGCAGTGTTTTTTCGTTGTTGGCCCAGTGAATTTACAGGAGGAGACTTAGGTAGAAGTCCGTAAGAGCAGGCATCTTATAAACAACCATCGTTTCCCAGAGCCCTAGAACCTGAGGTTGAGGTCTTGGTCCCCACCGGTTCAGTGCCTGGCGAGGGTGAGCTCTCTGCCTCAGGGGGCGCAGTTCTCTAGGGTTTTGTTCTGGGTCTTAAAGGTGCTTCTGTAAGAAGACTGATTTCATCTGTGAAGACCCTGCCTCTGTGTCCTGTGCATGCCTTCCAAAGCTGCTGTCCCCAGATGCCATCGCTCTGGACTCGAGCATTCAGTTTAAGGTAACGATATTCTCTGTTTGCTGACACGCGCTTTCGATGCCAGAGCCTGTCCTGTACCGCCAAATTACACAGTCTGTCATAGGCTTATCAAATGCCTGAGCTCCTGGCCTCAGGCTATGATGGGATTGATAAAACTCCACTGCAAAGTCAAAGTTTCTGAGATGACCAAGAAGACAATGTAATACGGTGGTTATCTCTAAGCGTGTGCGGTGTAGCATTTTTTTTAAAAGATGTATTTATTTATTCTATATAAGTAGCAGTCTTCAGACACACCAGAAGAAGGCATCAGATCCCATTACCGATGGTTGTGAGCCACCATGTGGTTGCTGGGATTTGAACTCATGACCTCTGGAAGAGCAGTCAGTGCTCTTAACCACTGAGCCATCTCTCCAGACCCTCTTTACTTCATTTTATGCATTCTTAGTTTGCTGTGTGAGAGTTTTTGTCTGTGTGTGTGTGTGTGTGTGTGTGTGTGTGTGTGTGTGTGTGTGTGTGTGTGTGTACCATATGTTACAAGAGGCCAGAAGAGGTCGTTGATCCCCTGGAAACAGAGAGACAGGTGGTTGAGATCTCCCTAATGTGGGCGCTGAGAACTGAACTCAGACCCTCTGCCAAAGCAGCCTTGTGCTCCTAACCAGGGACCAATCTCTCCAGCCACCCCTACCAAGGCCTTTACATCGCTCATTGCCACGGCTGTTTTGGTTGTAATTAGTGAGAGCTAAGCAGTGTAACGGGGGATAAAGCAGAGGCTTCGCAGTGATCCCAGAGTCGCTCATAGTTCCGACCAGCAGGGTTCCTTGGGCCTGGACCAAGGAAGCAGAACGCTGTCTCTCTGCTATGCCCCAGGCTTGATCTACCTTTGCTGGGCATGTCTGCAGAGGGGGTCCTCAGCCACTGTAGATACAATGCTGGGGTGTGGGGGGCTCCTCAGCAGTGACTCCAGCATCTGGCATACGCATAGCAACAGGAGCTCATAGAGCAAATCTACCAACCCAGAGTCACTTCTGTATAAGTGTGTGGGGGAAGGGTGGCGGATACAGCTTTGGGAGGTACGAGACGAGGTAGGCGCTGAGGCATGAAGGTAAGAATACTTCAGGGAACAAGGGCTTTGTCAGTTTAAAGAACTCTCTTTTCATGCAAGTAGAGCTAGTACACTGAGCAGTCTCCCAGCCCTCCCAGCCCTCCCAGCCCTTTTCTCACAAGACTTTGCCATGTGATGGCTGTGTCCGCATATAAGAACATGGTGGCCTTCACATTTAAAACAGATACTCGTATCCCCAATGTAGCCTTCTGAAATAGCTCAAGGCTGAAGCTCCGTGTTAGAGTCTTCCTTATCCAAAAATACCATCTGGTGAGTCTGAGAAGTTATCGGAGTAAGTACAAAGATAATAATGAGAAAAATAAAAATAGAACTCTGGAAGTGGTCCAACGGCCAAGTCGTGCTCGGGATGCAATTAGGCAGTTGGAGCGGGGCATCCATTTACCCGAGCCACTGGGGCACCATTGACGAGATCCTTACGCCAGTAAATGAGGGTAAATGAGCCTCTAGTGACAGGGAAACTTGAGGCTGTTTTCAAAAGTTCTGATTTGCACCCAGGGAGTACCGGGAAGAATCTGGGTGGAATAAATAACCAGATAAATAATGCAAGAGCAGAGGCTGGGCCAAGATGGAAGCCGGAACTGTGATAGCAGGTGCTGGCGGACGTGCGTTTCAAAGGGTATGTATGTCACAGGAAGGTGATCACAGCACATTGATCGGCTTTGACACCGGGGTGTCGCAAGGGCAAGGGTGCGCACGGATTCTCTTATATATTCCAACCTGAAGTCAGGGCCGAGCTGAGGACAGAGACCGGCGCCAAGAGAAGCATGAGGCCCAGAGGCGAGTAGCGGGTGCCTCCTGGAGCCCCTGCGTCACACCGGCTTTCCTCGGCAGACCCAACGCCGTCCCCTGAGGAGCTTACAGTGTCAAGAACTTCTCTGTGTCTTCGTGGGTCGTCCATTTGTTATTTTCACTTTAGAAGTTAGTACTTGGGGCACAGTGAGGAGCCTCGGTGGATAAAAGCACTGGCTACCCAATCCGAGTTTGAGCCTCCAGTGAGAGGCAGAGAAGGCAGTACCGGAAGTTGTCCTCCAACCTCCACTCATGTGGCGTGGTGGCCCACGCTCACACACAGATCACGCACTACACTAATAAATAAAATTGAACGGTAAATGATGTCAACATTTTAAAGAGTTTTTAGTTAAGTAAGTAAGTCCCGTTGGCTATTTCCAGATAGACTAATACATTCACCATATTTTTATTGCTTCATCATTACTATGTAAACAAACACGACGTTCCCATGTTCTTGGATATCTTAAAACCTAACAAACCGTTAACATGTCAACTGAAAAATACCAGTTGTTGCCTGGCAGTGGTGGTGCACGCCCTTAATCCCAGCCCTCAAGCTGACGAGCAGGCGACTCTCTGAGTTCAAGGCCAGCCTGGTCTACAGAGTGAGTTCCAGGACAGCCAGGGCTACACAGAGAAGCCCTGTCTCAAAAAAAGCAAAAGAAAACGAAAGCAAAAATGAGCTGTCACTTGCTCAAGAGCTCAGATAATCTGGATATTACTCTGATAGGCCAAGTTATTTTAAGCATATCAAAAATGGACAGTTCAGGCGCTAGAGAGGTGCCTTGACAGTTAAGAGCACTGGTCCAAATTCTCAGCACCCCAAGGTAGCTAGTAACTTCTGTGTCCCAGGGGGTCCAATGCCCTCTTCTGGTCCCTGCAGGCATGAGGCATGCATGTGGTGCATAGACAGACTTGCAGGCAAATGCTCATTCACATAAAATAAAAATAAGCAGACCTTTAGAAAATCTACTGCTTCGTTAGCCTGAAATGTTTGTGTCTGGATGTGGTTTTCCTCAATGACTCTACCTTTAATGTATTCTAAGAGTATGAAATTTACCTCAAGGATGAGAAAACATGTTCTCCCTCCTCCAGAGGCTAATGCTCTGATGGTTGAGGGTCCAAGAAGCACCCAGAGAGTCTTGAGGTCCCTAATGGGTCCTCAGGAGCAGCCTCTAGAACGGCTCCGCTCTCAGCCTCAGCTTAAGTCGAGTTCTCTCTTTTAACTACCGCAACCTTTAGAGTTTGGGGTGTTTGGCTTTGTAGGTGCTGAGGAGTGAATCCAAGGCGTTTTACCGGCTCAGCGAGTGCTTTGCTACTGTATGCTACTTCTATGTGGCTGGAAAAGGACAGCTCTGTGTCCCAGTTGCAGGAGAGCCTGCTCACTTACAGGTAAGTTACGCCTGATGTGTGCAATGCCTGGGAGGTTGGCAAACATGTTTTCATTTCTTTTAAATTAGAGGGGAAAGCTCAACCCAGTCGTATAGTAGTAAGGATGAATACCAAATTCATAGGTTTTTGTTTTGTTTTTGAGGAATTGTCTCCTGTGGCCCAAACTGGCTTCCAAGTCACTGAGTAGCTGAGGACGACCTTGAACTTCTGGTCCTCGTGCGTCCACCTAAGATCACAGGTGTGCACTCCCAGGAATTGTTGAATGCAGGGTCTGAGGTGGAATCTAGGAATTCTCGGGCATGCAAGGCAAATATTCCACCATCTAAGTTCCGTCCCCAGCCCTCAGCTGGGAAGGTATCATTTATATAGCAGTGCAGTGGTGAACTATGACCTCTAATGGTGAACTATGACCTCCAACGCTTTTCATGGTGGGGCTGGGAAAGTCAACTGTGTCACTGATCACCTAGCACACATCCCAGAGCCTAAGTCTTTTTTTTTTTTTTAAGATTTTAAAAACCTTTTTATTGGAGTGTGTGTGTGTGTCTGTGTGTGTATGTATGTGTGTATGTGTATGTGTGTGTGTGTGTATGTGTGTGTGTGTGTGTGTGTATGCGTGTGTGTATGTGTGTGTGTGTGTGTGTGTCTATGTGTGTGTATGTATGTGTGTGTGTGCATATGTGTGTGTGTCTGTGTATGTATGTGTGTGTGTGTGTATGCATGTGTGTGCGTGTGTGTATGTGTGTATGTATGTATGTGTATATATGTGTGTGTATGTGTGTGCATGTGTGTGTGTGTGTGTGTGTGTGTGTGTGTGTGTGTGTGTGTATGTGTGTGTGTGTGTGTGTGTGTGTGTGTGTGTGTGTGTGTGTGTGTGTGCATGTGTGTGTGTGTGTATGTATGTGTGTGTGTGTGTGTGTATGTGTGTGTGTGTATATGTGTGTGTGTGTGTGTGTGTGTGTGTGTGTGTGAACTTCCGTCATGTACCGCAGTCCCACTCATTATCCCTCCCCTCGTACCTGTCCTCCACTCTTGCAAACTCCCCTAGAACAGAGGAAAAAAATCTCATGGAAGCTGTGGTATGTCACAGCGTGTCCCACAGTATTCCATTTTGTCCACACGTCTTTGCTTGCAAATATTCATTTTGATGACTCATTGGTCTGGCATGAGGCCTCTCAGAGCCTGAGTCTTATGAGAACCTACCTTGGCCTTCCTTTTCTTTATTTCCCTCCACCTCTCTTTCCTCTTCCTCATTTCTTTTTCTTTTATAGTTCTGGAGATGGAACTCAGGGATTTAGGCTAGGCTAGCCCTCTAGCACTGAGCTACAACCCCAGTCTAGTTTATGGAGACAAGGTCTCATTAGGCAGCTCAGAATGGCCTTGAGGAGCTCTTGCTTTAGCCTCTAGAACGTTAGCGTCATCAGCAAGTGTCAGCACCCATCGCTGGGACCCAATTCTTAAGTCAGCTCACAGGGCCCTGACAGACACCTAGAATGAGTCACCAAGCCCATATAGTTTGCACTTTCTTGTCTCTTTTTACACATCTGAATTCACAGAATTTAGGGGTCTTTTTTCTATCCTGAAGGATGTATAATCCTTCCACACATTAAAATGCTGTCCAATGAGCAAAAAAATTGAATAGTCATGCATTCTATAAAGGAACCATTCAGATGGTAAATAAGTGCATAGAAACCATCATTAGTCAGCAGCGAGATGGGGATTAGGACCGTAGTGAGGTAGGCTCACACGCCCGCCACCAGAATACCTAAAATGTTTTAAACTAACAAAACACAAAATGGTAATGCTTTAAAAAATTGTTTTGGACCAACTCAAAATTTGTCCTGCCTACAAGATGTGCAGGAATAAAGATAGAACAGAGACTGAGGGGTCAGCCAACCAGTGATTGCCCCAATTTGAGACCCATCCCGTGGGAGAGAGCCAACCCCTGACACTATTGATGATTTTCTGCTAATGCTTGCAGACAGAGCCCGGCATAACTGTATCCTGAGAGGCTTCAAATGGCAGCAGATGGAGTTAGATGCAGAGACCCATAGCCAAACAGTAGATTGGACACAGGGAGTCCTGTGGAAGAGTCCGGGAATAGGGTTGAATGAGGATCAAGGACACCAGGAGATCTGCAGAGTCAACTAACTTGGGCCCGTGGGGGCTCACAGAGACTGAACCACGGACCAAAGGGGATATAGGGGCTGGACCTAGGCCCCCGACACATTTGTAGTAAATGTGCAGTTTGGTCTTCTTCATGTGGGTCCCCAAACAAATGGAACAGGGGGGCTGCCTTGGACTCTGTTGCCTGCCATTGGATTCCCTTCCCTACTTGGACTGCCTGGTTGGGCCTCAGCGGGAGAGGACGTGCCTTGTCCTGCTGGAACTAGATGTCCCAGGATGGGATGGAACCCAAGGGGGCTTCCCCTTGTCCTCAGAGACAGGGAGAGAGTAATGGGGGAGAGATTTGTAAGGGCAGGACTGGGAGGAGGGGGAAGTCATGATTGGGACGTAAAATGGATATAGAAAAAATAAATTATTGAAAACAAGTGTTTTGGCGCTGGTTGTATCGATGCAATGCCTTTAATCCCAGCACTGAGGGCGCAGAGACGGGTGGAATCCGTGACTTCAAGGCCAGCCTGGTTGACAGAGTGAATTCCAGGACAGCCAGGGGTTAAGTAGGGAAACCCTGTCTCAAACCATCAACAAGAAAACATTGTTTTGGCAGTTTCACAGCAATTCTTTGCCCATCAGTAACTCCTATTTACTCCAGAGGAAACGTGACAGTGGTGTAGCCTTGCTGGAGAAAGCGATCGCTGGGGTTGGGCTTCAGTGGTCTACAGCTCCGTCCCACTTCCGCCTTGCTCTCGCTGTTTCCTGTGTGTGGCTCCGGTCTTCTCGCTCAGCTTCCTGTTCCCAGGCCTCCTGTGGCCCTGCCTTTCCCCTACCCTTATGGATCTCGAGCCCTCTGGAACCGCAAACTAAAATGAACTCTGATAAATTGCTGTTGGTCATGGTGATTTATCACGGCAACGGAAGCACAACCGATAGGAGTCTGAACAAATTGTTTGCTGTTCTCCTGTAGGTATGCTTCATATCTGCTTAAGTCTCGGGTGCCCGTGAGATAGTTGGAGACCACCATAGACCACCATAGACCAGGGATGGATAAAGTTCTAGGCTTTGATCCATAACGTGTTGTTACCCACTCAAAAGCAACAGTGTGACTTGTCCTTATCCTGCCTTGTCTTTTTACTCATCTATGAAATGTTCTCTTCCCCGCACTGCTACCTTGACGCAGGGTTGCACTGCGATGTCTCCAGGAATAAACCAGCCTTCATAACCATAACCACAAAAGGTGGTCTTTTATCCCAGCACTAAGGAGGCAGAGGCAGGTAGATCTATATAAGCCAAACTGGTCGTGAGTTCCAGGACAGCCAGCGATGCCTAGTTTGGGCTCTGTTTGAAAAACAAACAAAGAAAATTCTGAATGAAATACTCCTGACCAGACTCCAGCCCACGCCTACAACCCTAGAAAGGGCCTGATGATTCTTCCACTTGCCGGCTAAATAGTGCTTGGCCGACACTGCTCTCCTAGTCACGGGAAGTCTGCTATAAAGCTTTGTGATGCTTCCAGCCCCTTTGGCTTGCACAGCAAATGCCCATGTTCAACATCACAGCCAAGGAACCTAAGAACACAGAAAGCTTTCATAGTGGCTGCAGTAACAAGTGTTGGAGAAAACATGGAGAAACGGATCCTTCACACCCCTCTGGTAGAAATGAATTTAGTAATGGTCACCACAGAAAACAGCTTGTTCAAGGTCCCTCCAAAAGTTACATGTGGTGTTATCACGGGACCTGCCAATTCCTCACCTCACAAAAATATATTTCTACACAAAATTTGCATAGAAATGTCTATAAGAACATTTTACATAAGAGCTGGGAAAGGTAGACATCACAAATGTCTGTCAGTGGATGAACAGGCAACACGTGTGGAGTGTCCAAGGGGATTTTGTTTCTTGAGTTTTGGTTTGGGAAGCTGGGATTGAACCCAGGGCATGCTTGGTCCAGTGTAGCATATTACATAGAAGGGAATATTACTCAGACATAAAAAGACACAGACTACAAATGCATGCTACAATCCATGGGAGACTAACAGCAGTAAGAAAACAGTGCAGGAACCCAGACACAAAGAACACTTAGATGACCGGTGCCTCCTCAGGCTTGCTACGCAGCCGAGGATGACTTTGAACCTCTGATCCTCTCGCTTCCGTCTCCTAGGTGCTGGGATTACGGGGCACACCATAACCTCAGTTTCTTGCAGCGCTCACACCCAGAGCTGCTTAACAAATGAGCTACTGTATGTACGTTTCCTGCTCTAGTCATCTGAGATCCTAGAGTTTACCTGCGAATACTCCAGCAGAGAGCTCTAAAAGTCAAGGATCCTTGAAAAATAACCACAAGGCCAACACCCTCCCCTCTAAAATTAATGTCATTCATTTTGGTTTACCTGTTCCTGGTTGCATCGTAGGTTTTCTTTTTTTTTAAATAAATAATTTATGTAACTTTATTTTATACACATTCATGTTTTGTCTGCATGCACATCTGTGTGAGGGTGTCAGATCCCCTAGAACTGCAGCTACAGACAGTTGTGAGAGGCCATGTGTGTGTGCTGAGAATTGAACCTGGGTCCTTTGGAAGAGCAGCCAGTACTTTTAACCAATGAGCCATCTCTCCAGCCCCCTTTTTTGTCCTTTGATAGTAGTCACTCACGTGTCCAGGTGGTTCTGACTCACTGGGTAGCTAAGGCTGGCCTTGAACTCCAGATCCTCCTGCCTCAGTGCTGGGATTCTAAAAGTGTGCCCCACGTTCTGCCTGTTTCCCGAGAGGTGGTTTCTCTCGGGGGTGAACGCACATTTGACTTAGGAGGGCCCAGGGACTGAACCCAGATTTCCAGGTCTGCATGGCTTTTGCCCACTCAGCCATCACGCCATCCCGAAAGCTGACTTATCTCAGGCATTTGTTAAAGATACAGAAAGCCAATGCCGATTTAAGGGAGAAAAGAAGCCAGCTCTATCTGCATCATAATGACTTCCACCTGGCTGCGGATGAAGCACGCTAATGACTTGTTTCTGACCAATAGTGGTTCCCATTTTCTAGTCACCGCGTGAAGTGATGACAGTCTGTTACAATATTCAATTGACTCCATGCTCGTGACAACCCTTAGTCTTTTTGTGCTGCTCTAACAGAATATCCGTGACGGTGATTCATAATGGACGGAAATGTATTTCAAGCTGTTCCACAGGCTGGGGTTGAGCAGACCTCAACAGGCAAAAGCCTCCTTACTGCAGTTATCTCCCAGTGGATGGTTCAAGCAGGGGCGGGGTGGGAGTCCCTTTATATAGAATCCATGTCCGGCATATTAAACTCCTATAATGTCACCAATGCTTCCCTGTGTGTTTGTGCATGTATGGACACATATATGCAAATGCATTCACGCACAGTTGTGTGCATAGGTCAGAAGATAGGTCAGTGCGGTACCTCAAGAACCTTCTATTTATACTTTGTTGCCAGGCTGACACTCTGCCAAGTACTCTAAGGTGGTTGGCCAACAAGCCATCTTCCCACCTTGCTACGCATTTTTTTTTATTTTATCCTATTGATTGATTGATTGATTGATTGATTGAGACAGGGTTTCTCTGTGTAGTCCCTGCTGTCCTGGAACTCACTCTGTAGACCAGGCTGGCCTCGAGCTCACAGAGGTCCCCCTGCCTCTGCCTCCCGAGAGCTAGGGCTTGTACTTTGGCTTTTGTAAAGTGAGCTCTGGGGCTTAGCCTCAGACTCTCATACTGGAACCATCCCCCCACTCCTGCACAGCCACCCCTTACAGAGCCTACCTCTTCATAATGTTGGAATGACCAGTGAGCTTCAGCAGGCCTGGGAGTGACTCAGTGCTCAGTGGGTAAAGCACTCAGCACTCAAGAATGAGGTCAGAGGTCAGATCTCCAGAACTCAGGTAAGACCGGGTGTGAGGCAGAGAAAGGAGAATCCTGGGAGCTCTTGAGCCATCTAACCTGAGGTTATCCTCTGAGCTCCACATGTGCACAATGATACATTCATGCGCTCTCTCTCTCTCTCTCTCTCTCTCTCTCTCTCTCTCTCTCTCTCTCTCTCTTCTCCCCCACTCTCTTACATACAAACACACATACATGCACACAAATAATTTAAAAAGTTTAACAGCATGTGAAGTGTGATGGTGAACACCTTTGATCCCAACACTCAGGAGGCAGAGGCAGGTAGATCTCTGTGAGTTCGAGGCCAGTATGGTCTACAGAGTGAGTACCAGGACAGCCAGGGCTACACAGAGAGGCCCTGTCTCAAAATAATACATATATAAATATGTTTAAAAAGTAAATATGGGCTGGAGAGACAGCTCAGTGGTTAAGAGCACTGACTGTTCTTCCAAAGGTCCTGAGTTCAATTCCCAGCAACCAAATGGTGGCTCACAACCATCTGTAATGGAATCTGATGCCCTCTTCTAGTATGTCTGAAGACAGCATCAATGTACTCACATACATAAAATAAATCTTTAAAAAATAAAATAAAAATAAACATCATCCTAAGTCTTTGTGGTACACACTAAAACCACGGTATAGTACCTGTAACACATATGTAACTACCTGACCACTCGGTGACCACTCTCCAGCATTCACTCCAGGCAAACATGCAGAGCAAACATCAGTCAGTACAAGACCTTAGTCACAGGAGTTTCTACAGCCAAGTCCAAACACCATAACCAAAAAGCAAGTTGGTACCAGGAGTGGGGTATTGCTGTGACAGACCTGACCATATTTGGGGGTATGATCATGGAAGAACTTTGGCACTTTGGGCTGGAAGAGCCCTTGAGTATTGAGAGCTCAGTGGGAAGTTCTGTGGGAGCCTGGGAGATGAGAATGTTGAGAGCAGCACAGAGCTTGCCTGGCTTGTGAGGTTCCAAAGGGAAGTTTGAAACCACACACACACACACCCAGGACCATCTGTTATTTTGAATTAAGATGCTGTGGTTCTGGTTAGCTGGGACTGAAGAATCAGCTGTGAGTAACAAGACGCCAGAACTGCTAAAGGAAACCTTTGCTTTGCTGGGATACCTGGTGCTCATCAGCTGGTGATAAGAAATTAGTGGAGATTAAGAAGAGACCAGCGTCACTGAGGTGAAATCCTCTGGGAAGTGTTTCCTGAGAGCACAGAGAAGCTGTGTTCCAGAGGCAGCCATGGTTGTACCTAGTGTTGGCAGCCAGACTTAGTAAGGTGTGAGAGACACCCACGGGGACTGGTTTTGAAGGCACGAAGGGGTCATGGAAAGCAGCTGAGGCTTGGCACTGAGAGAGGCCAAGAGAGGCCATTGGTGAAGGTGCAGCCTCAGTGGCAGTTGAAGGCCCAGGAATGAAGGGGTCATGCAAAGAAGTTGAGGGTTGGCACCAGAAGGGGAGCCTATGAGAGGCTATTGGTGAAAGTGCAGTCCAGCTGCAGCAGAAGACCCCAGGGTTTGGGAGATGCTCGTACCATGGGATCATCACTGAGAACAGCGGCAGCAGTGGAGTGAAGTCAGCTGGAGCCTGGAAGACTAGCGGTGTGTGGTACTGAGGGCGGGGCCAGAGACGCGACCCAAGCCCTTTGGAGTTGTCCAGATCATGAGTAGATCCCAGACATTGGACTGTTGGAGTTTGATATTGCTTTGATTTGATTGTGACTCCACCCTGATTTTCCCCTCTTGAAGTAGGGAAGTATTTTACCAGAAGAGCCCACAGTAGAGAGACTTTGAATTTTAAAAGAGATCAGCTATTTTAAAGGGACTGATGTTTTAATGTGCCTTAATTTGTAAAGACGGTGGGACTTTTAAAGTTACTTACGTTTTTGGTGTGAGGTCTTGGGGATGAATAGGAAGGGAAGGCTTGTGGACTAATAGTGATATGTTTGTATGTCAATTTGACAAGGGGTCAGTTGTCCTGGCTGGTTTTGTGAGTCAACTTTACACACGCCAGCGTCATCAGAGAGAAAGGAACCCCTAGTTGAGTAATGCCTCCATGAGATGCAGCTATAAGGCATTTTCTCAATTAGTGATCAAGGTGGAAGGGCCCAGCCCATTGTGGGTGGGGCCGTCCTTGGGCTGGTGATCCTGGTTCTATAGGAAAGCAGGCTGAGCAAGCCAGGGGAAGCAAGCCAATAAGTAACACCCTCCGTGGCCTTGCATCAGCTCCTGACCCAGGTTCCTTACCCTGCCTGAGTTCCTGTCCTGAATTCCTTTGGTGAAGTGTAAGCCGAATAAACCCTTTCCTCCCCACCTGGCTCTTTTTGGTTATGTGGTTTTGTCACAGCCACAGAAAGCATAACTGAGACACAGACAAGTGAGTTCCATCATACAGACTTAGGGCAGAGGCTTCCTCCTCAAGTAACTCAGAACTGAAACAAGCAAACCAGGAGATCTTTTTGCCCATCTTCAAAGTAGATTTCTTTATTCCTTTTATCCTTCCCTCCCTCCCTTCCTCTTCCTCTTCCTCTTCTTCTCCCCCCCCCCTCTCTCGCTCTCGATCTCGCTCTTGCTCTCTCGCTCTCTCTCCAGCTACCATGAATCAAAACCAGGACCCTGCACATTCGGTTTTTCACGTATGTCTACCCAAAGCTAACTTACTGTGAGCTAAAAGTCTAGAACATAGTAGAGAGCCCAGACTAAATACACCATCAGGTGAGGCCGCTCTCTCGCAGACCCTGTATTCCCACCTGTCTGACACACTCGATCGGCACGCTTCTGTGATCTCCGCACTCCAGGACAGAGGGAGGAACATCACTACAGGTTCAAGGTCAGCCTCGGCTGGCAGGCAAAACCCTTGTTTTCCTGCAAAGTCAAAATGAATCAATAAGGCGATGGCATTGAATTCTTTCACCTGAAGATATATTTCAGGTTTCACATGGAGCCTGGTGTGTCTTGTACGCTAAATAAGTAAAAGGAAAAAAGAACTGTGAACTGTGCCTGGGTACCTCCATCTGTCAAATGAACTTCAGGCTTTTCAAAACACTTTATGTCTAAGGCCGAGCAGAGCAGAGCAAGCCCTGAGTCCGGCACTCAGGAGGCAGAAGCAGGCAGATCTGTGAATCCCAGGCCAACCTCATCAGGTACTGAGCTTCAGGCCAACCAGGATAGCACAGCAAAACTATGTATGTCTCAAAACAAAGGTAATTAATTGCCAGGTGATGGCCCGTGCCTGACCAGGCCTCACAGAGTCAGTTCTAGGACAGTCAGGGTCGCACAGAGAATCCTTATCTTGAAAAACCAACCAAACAAACAAACAAAAATGGTTAACAACTGCTCCAAGACTTCAAATCCTACTGAAGGCAAGCAAGGGACTTTATCAAAATCCAGGCCACAACCCTTCCGCACGCATGTCCTACTCTAACGTGTCTGAGGTGACGATTTCTCTGAATACGGCCATATCTCTCTCCTTGCTCTGTATCTATATCATCTCTGACACAATAGGACAAAGCAACTTAGAGTGTGGAGCCAGAACTTAGATCTGCCCAAGAATTCATCTTGAGTCAGCATGGCCTCTGCTTCCTGTCTGTGTCCCGGCCCTACAGTAGCAACTCACCCATCTAGCAGTAGGTCACAGATGTGAAAACATGGAAAGTTTGCAGTCGACTTCCTTTCCAAAACACCCAAATTCTCCCTAGGAACTGGTATGGCTTCACCCCATGACCTCAGGAGGGAGGTGACAGGTGAAATTCATGTCACAACACAGACGGGAAAAGACCCCGTCTTCTGCTTCCCCTTCTGCCGGATTATACACTCTGGTATATCTGTTTTATCTGGTGTAACAGTTTTCTGTTACCATGACGTTTCTCCTTCTGAATCTCGTGGCTCTGGCATACCAGCTCAACGCAGGTCAAAGCATCAATTATGTATGTAATTTTTAAACCACCTACAGACAGACAGACGGGTACAAACTAGATACACATTCCATAAAAAATCCATTATTATTCATTGCTTTATGGTCAGTGCAATCTAAACAGAAAAACCTAAGGGAGTCATCAGCTTACTCGGCAATTAACGAATGGATTACCTACTACAGGCCAGGCACAGTACCATGCAGGAGCACTTCGTGGGTACCACAATCCCCCCATCTTTGTTTTTGAGAACTTTATAAGGCCAGAGATGAGCACTGAGCAACATCCCAAGTGCTGGCACACGTGGTCAGTTCTAACACGGAGCACACTATGAAATGTGTGTGCAGCGTGAAACGTGTGGTGATGCCTCACTCTGGGGAGCCTCTGGTGCCTGGAAGCTCAGGAAAGCTTCTTCAAGGAGTCTGCAAGGCAGAAAGAGATAGGCTGCCATCTGCTTGGCCTTGTACACCTGTGTTCACGTAGCACTGGTGCTGGAACAGGTGTGTGCGTGCGTGCGTGCGTGCTCATGCAAAGAAGAAAATTAGCAGTTGGTAAGTATGCTGTGGAAATGAGAACTAGCAAGGATAAAGCTTCTCTCATGAGCACACACACAGACACATGCACATGCGCACGCACACGCACGCACGCACACACACGCACACACGTGCACACATGCATACGCACACACATGCACGCACACACGTGCGCACACATATACACGCATGCACACGTGCGCACATGCACATATACACACACACACACACACACACACACACACACACACACTCAAGCTTCCGCACTTGTTGTTTGCCATAATTATACACCAGTGTAAATGTCAAGGGAAAACTAAAGAAAAGTTGAGGCAACCGCATAAGATAAATGCATGGGATTGGGGGAGGGGCGGCTCCGGATTCCGGGGTTGTTTGGGGGCTTCTTGCTGGGTTTTAGCGATCGACCTCGCCTCGGAGCATCTAATAACTCTTAGGATCTCCCAAGTACTGTTTTCATAAGTTGTTTGGAAAAACAGACTTTTGTTTTTGCGAGGACCGATTTCTAGCTGCATTTTAGCCAATGCTCGACTCAGGTTTTTCAAGCGACAAAGGGATACCTGAGAAGCAGATCCCGGGCAGAGGACGTCTTAGCTCAGTCAGCTTTTGGCAGGCTCAAGTGACCAGTGTCTTAAGGCAGAAGGGAGTCCGGGTAGGGGCTGGCTGAACCCTCAACCGGGGCTTTTAATTCAGGGTCTAGTCCTGACGCCAAGTAGACAGGACCTAGAAAAGGTGACCGAGTGTGCAGGACACCAGGAAGCTGGTCCCTTTCCAGCGCGGCTCCGGGGCGTTCCCTCCCCAGGCCTCCGAGGATCTTGGATTCTGGCCACCTCCGCACCCTTCGAATGGGTGTGGATGATTTCAAAAGTGGACGTGACCGCCGCGGAGGGGGAAGCCAGCACGGAAATGAGAGAGAGCGCGGAGGGGAGGGCGGGGAGAAGAGGGCGCTAGGGAGGGACGCAGGGGAGGGGTGGGAGGGATGGAGCGCTGTGGGAGGGTACGGAGCCCTGGCGCCGGAGGCAAAGCAGGACCCGGTGCTGGGAGCTTGAGCCAGCGCGCCGGCTGCCCCAGCTCTCACGGCCGCGGGCGGTCCAGCCAGGTAGGATGCTGCGGCGGCTGCTGCTGCTGTGGCTCTGGGGGCGGCTCGGTGCCCTGACCCAGGGCACTCCGGCGGGGACCGCGCCGACCAAGGACGTGGTGGACTTGGAGTTTTACACCAAGCGGCTATTCCAAAGCGTGAGTCCCTCGTTCCTGTCCATCACCATCGACGCCAGCCTGGCCACCGACCCTCGGTTCCTCACCTTCCTGGGGTAAGTGCAGCCCCCAGGTCCTGTTCCCTTGTCGCGAGGGCCAGCCATTCTCTTTGCTCAAACAACTTTGTGTTTGCTCTCTGGAGCCCTCACCCTCAAAAGCTTTTTCCTGATTCATTTACTCAGCGCGTGTTGCCTGGGCACCAGCCAGGCTCAGTTATTAAGAGGAGATTTGGAGGGGAAAAAAAACAAAAACAAAAAACGAAAACAAGGCTGTCACGAGCCCCAGCACTCCGTCTGGAACCTTTGAATTTTGCTTCAGTGTAGGACCAGTAAGTCAATGTCCTTTAAACTCTGTTAGGAAGTTTTGATTTAAAAGAAGGAAGAAAAGTCATGTAGAAATAACCTCAGCGAAGAAGAACCATTGTTCATCCTCCCACCGTTTAAGCATGTAAATGTTACTGAGCTGGGCATGATACATTCAGTTAATGGACTGACTGTGTCTCACTCCTAAGCAGGAAGACCTGGGTTCCAATCCCCAGGGCCCTGTAATCCAGGGTGTGGGCACACACTTGCAATCCAGCACTGGGGACGCATAGCAAGTTTGAGGCCAGACTGAATTGAATGGGAGTGGAGGGGGGGGGAGAGAGACCTGGAGAGAGGAGAGAGACTGAGTCTAATTGGGAAGGTGATAGGGGTCAGTGGGAAGGATGGGGGAGAATATGATCAAAATACATTGTATACACCTTAGAAAATATCGTGATGAAACCCCATTATTATATATAATTAATATATGCTAATAAAAAAAACTCTTTAAAAGCATGTCTCTCCAAGATGAGGGTGCAGACTGCCGGCTGCCTCGTCAGCTGCAGGAACCAACCACATCTATGGCTCCTGCCTCATAAGTGCACACTATCCCCAAGATGAAAGGCTCGGGGCACAGTCATAGGCCATCTAAATCTGGGAGCCTCCAGAGATGACCCCTCCGTTTGCTGTTTTGACATTGGGTAACCATCAGTACAGGCTAGCCTTGAACTTGTCATCTCCCTGCCTCGGTCTCTTGAGGGCCACCACACTCAGGTGACTGTCTTCACCAGCCCTCCCTGTCACCATTGTCAAAGGCCTAGACATCGATGGCGTGTCCGAGCCCACACTATTGGGTGTCACTGTGGATCTCACGGATTCCCATGGCTGAGACTCTGGTAGTCCGACCACCCTGCTTTCTCCAATCTGACTCACTGGATTTCTGTGATGGCTTGCTGAGGTAGTAGGCACTTCCTACAAAGCTTGAAGGTTAAGCTAGTGATTTCTTCTTGCCCAGCATACCCAAAATCCTGGGTTCAATCCTCAACATTTGGTAAAACGAGGCATGGTGGCTTATGACCTCTTATTCTATCACTCAGGAGCCAAAGGGATAAGGATCAGAAGTTCAAGGCTAGCCTCGGCTACATAGCAAGGCCAGCCTGGGCTACATCAGACTTTATCTTAAAAAAAAAAAAAAAAAGAAAGAAAGGAATGTAAAGGCTGGTTGTGATGGTGAACATTTTTAACCCCAGCATCTGGGAGGCATCAATGAAGAAATTGAGCTTGTGGGAAATTAAATAACTCATCCGTGGTCGATCAGCTAGTAAATAGTCGTGTAGTATTTGAAGCCAGACCCTGATCACAAAAATAAAGGCATACAGAAAGAAAACAAGCCAATTATTATTTTTAAAGGAACTGGGGCAGAGTGTGTTTCTTTAAAAAAAAAAAAAAAGGTTATCTAGAAACAAATTAATAGACTGATTTTTAAAAAACAACAACTTCCATTAACATTCAGATAGGAGAGTTGGGCCCAGGCCTCTGACGTGCCTCCAGGAGGTGTTATCAGAGGACTCAGGTGGTCCAAGGTTGTTACAAGCACTAGATGAATGGAAACAGGTCTCTCTCACATTTGTAACCAGAGAACAAACAATACGCAAAATTTAAATGTTAATCATAGAAGACTCTAGAATTGAAAAGGGAACATCTGTTAAATTTCTCTTCCCTGGGGAAATTAGTCAAAATATATCCCCAGCCTGGATTAGTGCAGAATACCAAGGAGACCCAGTCCTAGACACCACGTGAAGCAGAATTGGGATGTGAGGCTCATTTGTCAGACACACATGGAATTTGAAAACTTTTCAGTAGACACATTTTACAAAGGGCAGAGAGGCCAATCATGATCACTAGCTATAATCCTAGCACTTAGAGACAAAGGGATCATACATTTGAGGCTAGCCTGGGCTACATAGTGAGGCCCTGTCTCAAGAAACAAAATAGCAAAAAGGAAACAGAAACAGTAAAGAGAAATGTGTGAACTCTAAGATTGGGCAGTGATCGAGCCTGAGTCCAGGGTCCTACACACTAACCAGTCTGCTTTGCCACAGAACTGTATCCCCCCCCCCCCCCGCCGCTGTCAACGCAGTATGAGATAGCTCACATTCCCTTTCTGGAATGACGCATCTCAAATCTTGTGGTTTTCGCTCGTCAGTTCTCAGTTCAGTTAAGCCCGACTACATTTCAAGTGTCCAGCTGCTATGCCTGCTATATTAGAGGGCGTCTCTATCTGAAGTAAGACACATGTACACAGGGCCATGGCTTCCTCGTTCGGATGACACATTGTTTCAGATGTGTCAGAATGCAGTGTTGAGGAGTGGTTGAAATCCTAAGTTCTTCAAGACAAAAGAGACATTGAATGACAAAGCAAAAAAAAATGCAGCCTTTGCTTGCTTCATACTCTGATCTGCTTCTTTTCTTTCCAGGAAACTTTTTTTTTTCTTTTTGCCATTTCATTATAATTTTAATAGTTAAGCTCCCATGTCGTCATTAACAGCTGCATCCCGTGAATGGAGAATTTGTTACCAATATGAAGTGCATGTTTTTATAACTCATTTTACTGGTTACTTTTCTGTCACTGTGATGAAACACCACAACCAAAGGCAACGTAAGGAAGACCCTTTTCTTGGGCTTATGTTTCAGAGAGTCCGTAATGGTGAGGAGGAAGGGCAGTGGATGGCCAGGCCAGGGAGTCAACACAAAGCTAAGAGCTTCTGGAAGTGGGGTGAGGCTAGACGCTCTCAAAGCCTGCCCCTAGCGGCTTCCCCTAGCAAGGTCTTATCCACTAACCCTCCTCAAACAACACCGCTGTCTGGGGGCCATGGGCTCAAATAAGTGTGCCTGTCTTAGCCAGGGTTTCTGTGGCTGTGATGAAACGCTGTGACCAAAAAGCAAGTTGGGGAGGAAAGGGTTTGTTCAGCTTACACTTCCACATTGCTGTTCATTACCAAAGGAAGTCAGGACTGGAACTCAAACAGGGCAGGAACCTGGAGGCAGGAGCTGATATAGAAGCCATGGAGGGTGCTGCTTACTGGCTTGCTTCCCCGGGCTTGCTCAGCTTGCTTTCCTGTAGAACCCAGGACCACCAGCCCAGGGATGGTGCCACTCATAACAGGCTGGGCCCTCCCGCATTGAAGACTAATTGAGAAGATGCCTTACAACTGGATCTCACGGAAGCATTTTCTCAACGGACGCTCCTTCCTCTCTGACGACTCTAGCTTCTGTCAAGTTGATAAAACCAGCCAGTACGGAGCCCGTGTAGGACATCCAAACCACCAGACCCACATTGGAAAGGGCCACAGGACTGAACTGAGAACGGGACCCCTGTTGAAGGAATCAGAGAAAGAACTGGAAGAGCTTGAAGGGGCTCGAGACCCCATATGTACAGCAATGCCAACCAACCAGAGCTTCCAGGGACTAAGCCACTACCCAAAGACTATACATGGACTGACCCTGGACTCTGACCTCGTAGGTTGCAATGAATATCCTAGTAAGAGCACCAGTGGAAGGGGAAGCCCTGGGTCCTGCTAAGACTGAACCCCTAGTGAACTAGACTGTTGGGGAGAGGGCAGCAATGGGGGAGGGTTGGGAGGGGAACACCCATAAGGAAGGGGAGGGGGAGGGGATGTTTGCCCGAAACCGGGAAAGGGAATAACATTCAAATGTATATAAGAAATACTCAAGTTAATAATAAAAAAAAACCAAAGTAGAAACAAGAAAAAAAAAAAAAAAAAAAAAAAAAAAAAAAGAAAGGGCCACAGGTCCCCTGTCTATTATGAGAGAAAGACAAAAGAACTGAGAACAACCCCAGGCCTGATCCCTGAGAAGCTCTGTCCCTGACTGACCTCTTGGTATCCCCTTCCCTCCTAAGCCATTTCACCCCACTCCCTGGAGCCTCGAGCTTGGTGACCCACTATCATTTTCATGGTGTATCCCTTCACCCCCATGCCCTAGCGAATACGAGACAGTCCCTGGAAGCCTCCTCTCCCCTGCGTCCTGTGGAGTACAAGTTGTACATTCTCATACTCCACACCTGTGCCTGCTTCTAGACAATGGCTCCTCAGTTTGGATGCAGGCTGCTGTAGTTTAAATCCCCCAGTCGGTTACCTTCACTGGGTTAGCTCAGTTCCTTTTCGTTTAGGTTCTATATTTATAAAGTGAGGATAATAACAACACCCACGTCATTGTGATTTCAGGAGACCTGAGTGGGAAAAAAAAAATCCTTCCAACCCACCTACAGCGCTGGAGGAAACTGATGTGTATTAAAGACTGTATTAACACTAGCCTAAGGTTCCCCTCCAGCTCCCGTTCAACCCTTGTTGCTTCCCTAGCCTCCATTTGATTAAGGCCTGGCAGTGCTCTCAGTCCCAAGTCCTACCGTCACCTTAGGTGACATCAAGCTTACCCCCGCCCCCCCAAAAAAAACAAAACCAAATCTCTCAATTTCTTCATCCTGGCCCTTCAGATAATTGCTACTCAGTGCTGGCCCAGTTTGCATCACTTGGTCAAATGTGAGCAGTTCTTATCAAGGCCACATTCTACGGCATCACATCAATACCTTGAAAACAGTGACAGTGAGAATATTTACACCACGGAAATCGGCAAGCCCTGAATCAAGGCACTTTTTTCCCCCTGACGGTTTTTCCCCTGACGGTTGTGAGCACACACCCTCCATTCTCCTCCATTTCAATCTGCAAATGTCATGCCCCCGGCTTGACTCCTTGTCTTTACTAACATCATTTCCATCTGTGGAAACTCGAAGCTCCAACTTCCTGCTCTTGGATCACATCTCTGCACCTTCTCAGCTCCCTCATGTAATAGCAAAAGGACATGCTCAGCACCCAGAGCACCATGTCCTCTACCTCCTCCATATTTGAGCTTCTGGATTTCTCACCCGAACCCTTCGGTGATAATAACCTCTGCTTCTGCCTCATTGCTCTTTCTGAAATGCCAACCTATACTTAGTCCAATCCTATTTCTGCGCACACACACCCTTTGGAATCTCTGGGGTGGCCTTTAAGTCCGAAAATGGAAATATAATAGCATTTAGCGCATATCGCCTCTGCTTCTGTGTCAAAGAGAACCCCTGAAAGTAAAACACCAGCAGACTGGTGTGTGTGTGTGTGTGTGTCTGTGTGTCTGTGTGTCTGTGTGTCTGTGTGTGTGTGTGTGTGTATGGTGTGTGTGTGTGTGTCTGTGTGTATGTCTGTGTGAGTGTGTGTATGGTGTGTGTGTGCATGTGTATGTGTGTGTGTATGTGTGTGTCTGTGTGAGTGTGTGTATGGCGTGTGTGTGCATGTGTATGTGTCTACTTGTGTGTCTCTGTGTGTGTTTGTATGTGTGTGTGTCTGTGTGTCCGTGTGTGTGTGTGTGTGTGTGTGTGTCTGTGTGTGTGTGTGTGTGGCGTGTCTGTGTGTGTGTCTGTGTGTGTCTGTATATGTGTGTCTCTGTGTGTGTCTGTGTCTGTATGTGTGTGTGTCTCTGTGTGTGTCTGTGTCTGTATGCGTGTGTCTCTGTGTGGTCTATGTGTATGTGACTGTGTGTGTGTTTGTATGTGTGTGTCTGTGTGTGTGTCTCTGTGTGTGTGTGTGTGTGTGTGTGTGTGTGTGGTCTATGTGTGTGTGCCTGTGTGTGTGTGTGTGTGTGTGTGTCTGTGTGTGTGTCTCTGTGTGTGTGCGTGTGTGTGTCTGTGTGTGTCTGTGTGGTCTATGTGTATGTGCCTGTGTGTGTGTTTGTATGTGTGTGTCTCTGTGTGTGTGTGTCTGTGTGGTCTATGTGTATGTGCCTGTGTGTGTGTTTGTATGTGTGTGTGTCTGTGTGTGTGTGTCTGTGTGTGTGTGTGTGTGTGTGTGTTTCTTGACAGCCTCCTCTGGAAAAAGAACAGCTGCAGCTGCCTTACCCGTTCCTTTATTATTTCCTTGACACCGTGGTAGACGGTGTTTCCCCTTTCTTTTTCCTGCATATGACTGAAATACTGCACCTTTCATCAATTTTGTTTTGATGGCAAGTTTTGCATCTGTGTTAAATCTGGGGTTTTTTTCCCATCAGAGGGTATTAATATCGTACTCTGAAACCACAAAAGACACTTTACAGAAAAGGAGACAAACAAAAGATCCTTAGTAGCAAGACTGAGATGTGTGACTTGCTTTCTGTGGCGACGGCCATAGCAGTGAGTTTTAATGTCATCTTTTCAAAAACAGCCATCGGCTGGCCTTCCCTTGCCCCTTTCTCGTTCATTCACTTAACGGATATGGGCTAAGCACTGCCTCGTGCCATTCTCCTGGCACTGAGGAGAATCTGACAGAGCAGGCAAGGTCCCTAACCTCAGGAACCAGTACAAGGGCAGCAGCTGAGACAGACAGACCAGTGAGATGCTTGAGGAAGCCGATTTCAGAGCATGGGAAACCCTCTGCAGGACATAAAGCAGGCTAGGTTGATGGAGAGTGACCATGACACTGTAGTCCATACCTCAGGGGACCAGGCCATCATTGGGTGCTACAGCTCCTTGCCCTCTAGGTTCCAAAGGACACCAGTCTGTTGCGTTGTCTCAATTACAGATAGTAGGTACACACCTTGCAGATAGTAGGTACATAAACCTAAACAGATCTCTGTCATCAAAGTCAAAATGCCAAGGGAGGACCAGAACCAGTGCCTGGCCAGAGGCAGTGGATGGTGCAAGGCCTGGTGACTTGCTGAGGAGGACTTCCGTGTGAGCTGTGTATTTGCGTTCGTGGGCTGTGTGATTGACTATGTTCCGTCCTCACTGAGACATTTTTCCTAACCTCTGTTAAGACCCTTGAACACCTTCATAACTGCTACACTGAAATACTTGTTTTACACTTCAGCTAAGTTGCTTTTCTCAGAGCTGAACATAAAAGTGCACTGCTGGTTTCTGGAGGAGGCGTGTTGTTTGGGGGTCTTGTGGTTTTGCTCCAGGACCTAGGCATCTGGGGAATTGACATGCTTCTTTGTATAGATATCTCATCTCACCTTGGCTGAGTGGGTGTTCGGTTCTTTGGTCGCTATTACTCCAATGAAACTAGCGGAATGGTACTTGGTTTTCAGTCTGAGGCCACTCCGGGTTTCTGTGTTCGAACGCTAACCGGTCCCAGATCTGAAGCTCTGGTTGCGACTCTGGGTTCATACTCTGAGCAGTCCCAGATGGGGGAAGAGGGTTGGAGTGGGTGGTAGGCTGTGAGTGGGGGCAAGGGACTGACTCGGGAGATCTTTTAAGTAGGGACTGACGTCTGGCTCCACAGAAGGAGGGAAGAGGCAGGGATGGTTGGCCTTGATGGCTTCGGAGTGGGACTGATGTGGGTACAGTGGCAGGACGAGGGGTACCCTAGAAAGGTTAGAATAGGGGGAAACGAGGGCTGAGGTAGCTACCTGGGTCCCTGCCAAGTGGAGTTCCTAGAAGATATCAAGTTTGCAGTCTGGTGTGAGTGACTGACCCTTGACTATACCGAGGAGTCTACAGGAATTATCCCCAGCCTACGTGCATTTCTTGAGTTCCAGTCACATATGGCCTTCGGACCTGTGGGTTTGGTGCCCGTTTCTGTATTAGTTAGTTTTGCCAACTTCAGTCACAGAATGTCTTGCAAGAGCAGCTTAAGGGTGGAAAGGTTTGGTTCAACATATTGTTCATCACGCCAGGGACGTCACGGTGGCGGGAGCTGCAGGCTCACGTGGTCACGTGGCATCTGCATAGAGAGCAGAGAGACACCGTTCAATTTCTCCTTTTTATTCAGTCTGGGACTCCAGCCCATGAGGTGGTGTCACCAAAATGTAGGGTAGATCGTACCTTCTCTGTTAAACTTGTCTGGAAATTCACTCGTAGGCATACCCAGAGGTGCGCTTCCAAGGTGATTAGAAACACAGGCGAGGAGCCACCACAATTGGCATCTCAGTTTCTACAGATCCTCCTGCTGCTTTCTTCCTCCCGACTTTCCAACTCATGGCCTGTTCCCCATCTCAGCAAATGACCATATGGTCTTCCTAGGCGCCGCCCCCAAACTCACCCTGACTCTTCTAATCTGGATCTTTATTTCTGTGTCACCTCTCCTTGTCCCTTAGAGGCAGATAGCAGCTAGGAGTTAAGGAGTAGGTTCACCAAGAGACAAGGAAATGAAAATGTTTAACTGAAATGTTAACTAAATGTTTAGCACTCTCAGAAAATAACAATTACAAGTCGCAACAATGTTGCACATCTATAAGCCTAGCCTTCCCCGCACAGTGGCAGAGAGACCACAAGTTGGAGGCAAGCATGGGCTACATATTAAGATGTCTCAAAAAAAACTTAAAATAATATTAATTCTTATTATGCTTTCTTGTCACAGCTCTCCACGGCTTCGAGCCCTGGCTAGAGGCTTATCTCCTGCGTACTTGAGATTTGGCGGCACCAAGACTGACTTCCTTATTTTTGATCCCAACAAGGAACCCACCTCTGAAGAAAGAAGTTACTGGCAATCTCAAGACAACCATGGTAAAACTTTAAAAAGGGGGTTGGGGATTTAGCTCAGTGGTAGAGTGCTTGCCTAGCAAGCGCAAGGCTCTGGGTTCGATCCCCAGCTTCGAAAAAAAGAAAGAAAAAAAAAACCTTTAAAAAGAGTATATGTTTTAGTTAGTCTCCATCGGTCATGAGACTGCTTAGTGAAAAGTGTTACTGCTCAGACCTGACCCTTAGACAAGTAGAGAACCCCAGGGGACAGATGAGTCAGTGGACGGCGTCCCTCCTCTGATGTCTTCTTGACTATAGAGCATCCCACATAGAATGTGCTGGGCATAACTGGGGTTATGAACAAACAGTGGTTGTAGCTGGAAAATAGCAGTTTGGAGAGAATACATGGGTAGAAACAGACTGGAGAGTATTTATAGGTAACAATGTAGCAATAGACAGAAACACACAATTATGTGAGGAGAATGGAAGAAAGGCTGAACAAAGAAACAGGGAGGAGAACTTTCAAGATTAGCTTTACTGGGCATTGGTTCTCAACTCTCCCCACTGTCCTGTTGCCCAGGTGAGTCTGAGTGATGGGGTTTCAGGGATCCAACCTTAGATTCTGTGTTTACCAAGCCTATCAGACGGTTCTGATATGGGATGTGTGTGGACCTCGTCTGAGAACCTGTCCTTGCTGGCCCTGAAGATTTGTCCATGACGTGAGGCACCAGACGTCTGGACAGTTTCGAGACGTATTGCGTGCTTCTTCACACCTTAAGAGCTTATGCATTTTGTCTACGGTAGTGAGCTGCATTCAACCAGCTCATGTCTGACAAATTCCTTTCAGCTTACTCTCTCCAGTGAGGAAGTATTCAGTCAGTCAGCCGTTGGTCTCAAACTGAAGAGTGGTAATTACAAAAAGGCAGAAAGAAGGTGTGAGGGCCTCCTTTAATAATAAGTTTCTGGGGCTGGAGAGATGGCTCAGTGGTTAAGAGCACTGACTGCTCTTCCAGAGGTCCTGAGTTCAATCCCAGCAACCACATGGTGGCTCACAACCATCTGTAATGGGATCTGATGCCTCCTTCTGGTGTGTCTGAAGACAGCGACAGTGTACTCATATACATCAAATGAATAAATAAATCTTAAAAAAAAAAGTTAGTGGTTTCTGAGAATTTTCATATAAAAAACAGTAAGTTTCAGATGTTTGCTCAGCCCTTGCCCACCAGCCATAAGCATTCCTGGTTTTCTTTTCTGGATATTTGGCTTTGATGGCGCGGTCATCATTTAAGTTTAGATGGGAAGCCAGTTTTTGCATCTCGCTTTCCTTATCCTGGGCTGATGAGGAGGCTCCCTGGGACCCCCAAAGCTCCCCTGAGAGTCCTTTGTGAGCACTGGGGTAGAAAAGGGACTGTGTCAGCCAGTCACAGGGTAAGAAGTCCCAGAAGGAAGTCATCAGCTGATCACTGGTTCTGCCAGCAGCTCTGGCATCCCTGCTGTCTTGTGATAAGGCCATGCAGGCTTCCTGGGAGGAGAGTTGGGGTGGCTCCAGAAGCTTGGATAGGGCCAGCCGTCAAGGCGGAACAGTCAGTAATTTGCCAAGTTGGGTCCTTTAGCTGTAAGAGGAAGTCACTACAAGGCAAAATAGCAGCTTTCTGTGTGTTTTTTATTTTTTTATGTGTATGTACACTTTGCCTGCATGTATGTATGTTCACCACGTGTGTACCTGGTGCCTGAGGAGTCAGAGAAGGGTTCGATACTCTGGAAGGGAGTTACAGACACTTGTGAGCCATTAAGAGATTTGAACCCAGTGGTGCTCTTAACTGCTGAGACATCTCTCCAACCTTTTCTGGTTTTCTGTTTGTTTGTTTGTTTGTTTGTTTGTTTGTGGTTTGTTTTATGAAAGGTACTACATTTTATTCCTGGACAAACCATACCCCCCAATTTAAACATGATCAAGTCTCCAGGTTAAAAATGTTGAACTCTGGGGCTGGAGAGATGGCTCAGCAGTTAAGAGCACTGACTGCTCTTCTGGGGCCTGAGTTCATTTCCCAGAAACCACATGGTGGCTCACAACCATCTGGAATGGGATCCGATGCCCTCTTCTGGTGTGTCTGAGGACAGCTACAGTGTACTCGTATACATAAAATAAATAAATTTAAAAAAAAAATACTGAGCTTCATCTGGTAGGATTGTTAGGTGACCACGATTCTATATAAAGCCTTGGTTTTCCCATTGTGTGGCTCCTTACAGACCCAGCCCCGTGTTCCTCCAGTGTCCTCTCTTGCAGTTGTGTCTGATTTCGCTCCCAGTTTTCCTCCGAATCCACTGAGGAACAGAACAGTTTTGCTTTTGTTTCTTGGCCAGGAATTGCTTGATTCTGAAAGTCTTGTGAAATTTCATGGAGAGAAGCTGGTCGGGTGTTCTCTTTTGTCTTTAAGACAGGGTCTGGCTACTTAGTCAGAGCTAGCCTCAGACTTATGCCAATCCTCCTGCCACCGCCCGTGGGGACACGCTGAGATGACAAGTGTGTTCCCCCATGGCCAGCTGCATATGAGAAATGAACTTTCGCTTTTGAGCTGAACTCTGACCTCCACATCCAAATCTCTGATCAGTTCAAGCTGGGGAGGGGATATCGGGGTTGAAACCGTGTCCAGTGCTCCATGTCAGTGGACACCCAGTGCTTCTTAGGTTGCTGCCCTTTGGTTGTTTTCTTGGTAGTCCTTAGTTAGCCAATAAATGTGGTCCGTGTAACAATATATGCTTCTCTGATCTTGTATTTAATAACCAGAAACGTAAGTACCGGTGATAGTGGCCACAGAACGGTTGACTAAATATCCAGGTTGGGTTTCAACCTTGTCACTGTGAAAATGGCGTCCCTGAGTTCTCTCTTCTTCCTCCAGATATTTGCGGGTCTGAGCGGGTCTCTGCTGACGTGTTGAGAAAACTCCAGATGGAGTGGCCCTTCCAGGAGCTGCTGCTGCTCCGAGAACAGTACCAAAGAGAATTCAAGAACAGCACCTACTCACGTAAGAGCTGCAGGGCCTGTAGGTGCTCGGAGGGGCTGCACTTGGATGCGATGCCCGCCACAGGATTGTATATTGCTACTCCGCCGTATTCAAACACTGTGGAGGGCTAATGAGAGTCTGGGGGGAATGGGTGAGGTGCCTGCCACACAAGCGTGAGGGTCCCCAGCGTTCACAGAAAAACTCTGGGTGGTTTTTCTGTGAGTTACTCCAGTGCTGGGACAGGTAGGTCCCCTCAGCGAGCTCTAGTTGATTCGTAAGTTTCAAATTCAAAAAACTAAGTGGGGGACTGGCACAGCTAAGAGCGCTGGCTACTCTTCAAGAGAACTGGAGGGACTCCCAACAACCTGTAACTCCAGTTCCCGGGAATCTGGAATCCTCTTTTGCCCTCGTGCACCAGAAGCCCACGGAGTGCACCTGTACACACAGAATAAGTCATTTTCTAAAAGTTATTTGCTGTAATTTGAATAACAGATGAGAGTAATCTTTAAAAAAAAAACTCAAGGGTTGGGGATTTAGCTCAGTGGTAGAGCGCTTGCCTAGGAAGCGCAAGGCCCTGGGTTCGGTCCCCAGCTCCAGAAAAAAAAAGAACCAAAAAAAAAAAAAAAAAAAAAAAAAAACTCAAAGTGGGTAAAAGACAGAAATACCCAATGTCAACCTCTGGCCTCCATACATGTGCAAACACACACATACCTGCACGCATGAACACACATGTGAACATACATGTACACATACAGAGTTGATGACATAGGCTGGCATGAAGCTCTATGGTAGAGCATGCTCTGAGCATGCATGAGACTCTGGCTTCAATAACCGGCATCGAGAAATCGAGAAGAATCTGTGGAAGACCCCACCCCAAGCCTAAAGCTCACACGGCTTCCCCTTGACTTCTGACTTTGGCAGCCCACCAGAGTAGGATTCAGAAACCAACTTCTTACGAAGTTTTTGATCCCTACGGACGTTCTCAGTGAAGAAGGAGACAAAGCTAAAATCCAGAAATGAGAAAAAACGTGAAACATTTGTCTTACTGTGTCTAGGTTACCTCATCCAGAATGATCCCTTCCAGTGACATCCATTTACCTACACATTTCATAATTTCACCTTTTTCTCCTTTTTCCAAGATACAGTTACTCTGTGTAGCCTTGGCTCTCCTGGAACTCATTCTGTAGACCAGGCTGGCCTTGAACTCAGAGATTCGACTGCCTCTGCTTCCCGAGTGCTGGGATTGAAGGTGTACAACACCACTGCCTGGCTCATAACTTCATTCTTTTAAAGATTTATTTATTCATTATATATAAGTGCACTGTAACTACCTTCAGACACACCAGAAGAGGGCATCAGATTCCATTACAGATGGTTGTGAGCCACCACGTGGGTGCTGGGAATTGAACTCAGGACCTCTGGAAAAGCAGTCAGTGCTCTTAACCACTGAGCCATCTCTCCAGCCCTCCTAACTTCATTTTTAACAGCCAAATAATTTCCCATTGTGTAAATGTAGCACATTTTTATTATACTCTTCAGTTGATTGACATCTGAGCTATTTCCTTTTCCTGGCTGTTGAGAGGAGAGCAGCAACGAATTTGACTGAACCGAATATCTATAGTAGGACATAGAGTTCTTCCAACAGAACCCCAAGAGCTGTATAGTTGGATCATGTGGTACTCCGGTTTCTATTCTGAAGCACTGCCCTACTCCTTTCACGATTGCTGTGCCCGATTGCAGTGTCATCCGCTGTGGGACTTATGTGTCCCCTTTCCTCATATCCTCACCAGCACTGATTGTCTTTTTTTTTTTTTTTTTTTTTTTTTGGCTTAACCATTCAGGGATTGTAGGACGGCATTGCCTTCCACGGCTTTAAAGCAAGTGAAGAGAGGCATTCATTCACTATGAAGTGTTCTCGTCCGAACCTTGATGTCGGATGACATTGCCTGGGTTCTGCTGAGATGGCAGTGTGGGCTGCCATGGCCTGATTCCTTTTGTTTGTTCATTCATGTGTTTTGAATCGGGGTCTCTTTGTGTAGTCCTGAACTGGCGCTGACTAGGTGGACGAGGCTGGCCTCGAAGTTAGAGAGATTCTCCTGCCTTTGCCGCCCAAGGGCTGAGACCAAAGGCATGCTCCACCATACCCACCAACCTTTAATGTTCTCGTCGAAATTGTTTTGAGGGACCACAAGCCACATCCAAAGAAGACAATGAATTTAATTGATAAGTATGTGTGCGTGTGTGTGCGTGTGTGCGTGTGTGCGTG
Source organism: Rattus rattus (assembly GCF_011064425.1). Lineage (NCBI taxonomy): Eukaryota > Metazoa > Chordata > Mammalia > Rodentia > Muridae > Rattus > Rattus rattus. The sequence goes on along the minus strand of NC_046164.1, from coordinate 10,930,808 downwards.
TGTGCGTGTGCTGACTGTCCCATCCACTTATTATTTCCTGCCCCTCCTTTCTTGCCCTCCTATTCCCTAGGACACAAACACAGTGCAGTTTGGCTGAGTCATAGCTCACAGTGGCCTCTGATTACTCAAGCAGAAAAAAAACAAGAGTCAGATGCCTCTCATTCTAAGTCCAAAGCTAAACATCGAGGACGGCTTGCGAAAGCTGAGGTAGACAGAACACTCGACCTCTTCACCAAATAATTAGCCACGCTCTGACTGCAAGGGGAAAGTTGCTTAAGGAAACAAAGTTCTACTCCAGTGAGGACACGGTTGCCCGGAAAGCAAAACACCATTATCCATAAGGAGGGAGCTTTAGGGATCGGTATGGAAGATTAAACCACCACAGCCCCTTCGCCCAAAGCCTAATGTAGAGCAAACCCTAGCTCTCCTCAGTCTGTGAAGGGGAGAGAAGTGTGCTGCAGAAGAGGTCAAAGGGGCTCAGAGTACCTCAGGGTACCTCAGGGCAGAGCATGATGTAGCTGCTGCCAATTATCCAGAAGGTCTGGCTAAGATGTTTGGTGAGGAGAGCTGTGCTAACATCAGCATAGGCAAAGCAGCCTTATCCTAGATGATGCCATCCAGGACTTTCATAGCTGGGGAGAAGTCAAGACTGGCTTCAAACCCTCAGAGGGCAGCTGGCTTTCTTGAGGTAACAGACGACTCAGTGAGCAGTGGCTTCAACTTAAAGTCCCCAGCTGTATTATTCAGGTCTGCCATTGAGACCTACTGATGGGGGTGGGGGACGGGGGACGGGGATTGTTTTCAAAAACTTACTGCACACCAGGTCATCCAGAGCTCTTCTGGAGACGTTCCAGAGGCGAACACAGTCTTCATGCCTGTTCCACAAGCACCACGCTACGAACCGCTGGCGACACTCGTGATTTCATAGAAGCACGTGGAACACGAGTTGACTCGAGAGTTTGGACGGAGTTCATTCCGACCCTCAAGGAAGATTTGGGGGGATTCACAACATTCAGTGGAGGAAGTAACTGCAGACTGTAGCTGAAAATAGAAAGAAAAGGCGGCCTGTTTTCACTTTCACAGCAAGACTTGCCACAGCTGAGGAGTTACTGTTTAGCGATGAGCGAAGACAAGATTTCCTGAGATGGGATCGATTCCTAGGGGAGATGCTGTGAGCACAGAGAAGCCCCAGGGTCACACTTAGAATGTTACAGAGCTGACAAGAAACAGCGCAGGAGCCTAGCGTTTGGCTCGCTTTGCAGAAGCTGTGTCTCTAGGTGAGAGGCTGTCAAACGGCATCACGTGGCACTGAGAGCTCACCAGTTGCTAAGACAAACTTCATTCCTGTCTTAAGAAATTGCCTTAAATCTCTCGGCCTTCAATAATCACAACCCCTGTCCGGTAACAGCTGCCCAAATCAAGACCCTCTGTGGCCAGTCAAATGTCACAAGGAGGTGCAATGATTAGTTATAGCAGTAAAGGTTTTTGAAAGATCAGTTTGTTTTGTTTTGTTCTTAGAGACACTGTAGCCCTGGCTGTTCTGGAACACACACACACACACTCTCTCTCTCTCTCTCTCTCTCTCTCTCTCTCTCTCTCTCTCTCTCTCTCTGTAGACCAGGTTGATTCACAGATTTGCCTGAATTTGCCTCCCAAGTGCCAGGATTAAAAGTGTGCACCACCACTGCCCAGCAGATCTATTTATTTTGTGCAGATTGGTGTTTTGCCTGCATGTATGTCTGTACGAGGGGGTCAAATCCAATGGAACTGGAGTTAGAGACAGATCTGAGCTGCTATGTAGGTGCTGGGAATTGAACCCTGGTCCTCTGGAAGAACAGTCATTGCCCTTAACCACTGAGTGATCTCTCCAGTCCCCCCTATCCTTTTAAATTAAGGTGTGTGTGTGTGTGTGTGTGTGTGTGTGTGTGTGTGTGTGTGTGTGTGTGTGTGTGTGTGGTAATACTACTGCATTCTAAATAGACTGTGGTACAGTATAAATATAACTGTCGGTCATGACAGACTTCATTATGATTTCACGTTTTATTGCAATGGTCTGAAACCAAACCGCTCCTAGCCATGTTTATCTGGTACAGAGACTAATTTGCTGCATACCATCTGGATTCCAGTATATCAGACCAATGTTTATTACATGCTATGTATTTTTATATATAAAGGACATGAAAACGTGATAGGTAAGAAACCCAAAATGAGCCAGGCTGGGGCGGCTCACACCTCTAATCCCAGCACTTGGGAGGCAGAGGATCTCTGAATTGCAGGCCAGCATTGTCTACAGAGCAAGTTCCAAGGCAGCCAGGGCTACACGGAGAAACCCTGTCTTGAAAAACAAAAACAAAAACAAAACAAAACAAAACAAAAGAGAAAGAAGAAACCAAAGGTGAATTATATGCTGATGAGTAATACAGTTCCCTAAACTCTGGCGTTATTTATTTATATATTTCTGCATTACATAAAATGTTATTCTGCTTGCATGTGCACACAATATGCATGCAGTACCTACAGAGGCCAGAAGAGGGCATCGGGTGCCCCGGAACCGGAATTAGAGACAGGTATGAGGTGCTTTCTGGGAGCTGGGACTAGAGCCTGGGTCCTCTGAAAAAGCAGCCATTGTTCTTAAATGCTGAGCCATCTCTCCAGCTCTAACTCTGGCCTTCTTAAGTGGAGTCAAGCTACCCAGACATGTTGGTAAGCCTAACTTATTGAGTTAAATTTGGCATGAAGCAGGGCCGTCTCTGATCCCTCTACGGGAATGACAGAAAGTGCTAGAAATCCACAGTGTAAGGTCTTACTTGTAAGAGATCATTGTGTAGGTTAAGTGAGGAGGCTGACCACATGGTATTAGGTAATAAATGATTTCCATTTCCATGGCTTGGTACCGTCGAGACACTGTGTTGGTGATGCTAAAATGTACACAAATAAAATAGAATGAAATAGAACAGGACAGGACAGGACAGGACAGGACAGGACAGGACAGGACAGGACAGGACAGAACAGGCGTCCTAGAAAATATAGGTAAGTTTCCCGGTGCAGGTCCTGTCAGACCTGCTTACGACTCTCAGCCTTCCTAATGCTGCGACCCATTAATACAGTTGCTCATGCTCTGGTGGACCCTAACCGTAAAATTACTTTTGTTGCTCCTTCATAAGTAAGTTTACTATTGTTATGAATCGTAATGTAAATACCTATGTTTCCTGATGGTCTTAGGTGACCCCTGTGAAAGGGTCGGTGGACCGCAAGGGGGTGGAAACCCACAGGCTTAAGTAGAGGACGTAAAAACAAACAAAAAAGCGTTTGCCTTGAGGGCCTGTTTGGGCAGAAAGAAGGAAGGAGCTGCCTTGTTAGGCTGGTCAGATTTGATGAGCTAGCCTCAGCTTCCTTTTCCTACCTTTCTCCTCTCTGCCTCTGTCCCCCTCAAGTGCAGCCCTATGCCGAATGTCTGTCTGCTGATCTATGTTGTAACTGGGAGGAAAGGTTGGTTCTATTTCTTTAATGTGTCACCTGGTTTATATTCATCCCAAAGATCTCTCTGCTTTCTCATTGTGTGTGTGTGCGTGCATGCATGCATGTGTGTGTGTGTGTGTGTGTGTGTGTCTGTGTCTGTGTCTGTGTCCTGTGTGTGTGCACGTGTGCCTGTGTGTGATGTGTGTGTGTCTGGGTGTGTGTCTGTGTGTGATGTGTGTGTGTGTCTGTGTGTGTGTGATGTGTGTGTGTCTGTGTGTGTGTCTGTGTGTGTGTCTGTGTGTGTGTGTCTATATCTATGCCATGTGTGCATGTGTGTGTGTGTCTGTGTGTCTGTGTCATGTGTATGTGCATATGTGTGTGTGCCTGTGTGTCTGTGTGTGTGTCTGTGTGTGTCTGCGTGTCTGTGTGTGTGGTGTGTCTGTGTATGTGTCTGTATGTGTGTGCCTCTGTGTGTGTGTGTGTGTGTGTGTGTGTGTGTGTGCACGTGTGTGTGTATCGTGTGTGAAGGGCAGAGGACAACTGGTGGACGTTGGTTATCTAATTCCACAATATGGATCCTATCGAACCAAACCTTTACTTACTGTGCCACATCACTGGACTCTTATTTTTACTTTTAAGAATATATTTGAACTCAGAAGTATAGTACCTTGGTCCTAGGAGATATTAGTGTTTATCATGTTGTCAGGAGATGTACTGTTAGGAGAAAGACCAACTCCACAGTTATCTAACTAAAGTAAGCTTTATTTAATCCTGGTCAGGTTGGTGGAGACTTTGTAGCCCAGGTTAGCCCCAAACTCTTGATTCTTCTGCCTTAGGCTTCTAAGTCCTAGGACCCCAGTTTATGCCACTGAGCATGTCTCTCGGCCTTGCTCTTTAGAGTAGATGTGTCTGGTTCTCCTTTGGGGCAGTAAATCCACAGCTGTGCCCTGAAGGGTAAACACCCTGTTCCTGCTCTCATCCGTAATTGGCAGGGATGAACCGGTGACTCGGGTTGACAATCCCTGACCCACTTCCCATGTCAGCCTTGCAATAGGCAAGCGATCGTGGGCGTGGCTGCGGCAGCTGAGCTGGTTTGCAGTGGGCTCTGTCGCTAAGTGTAGGTCCCTGGACTTGATCTTTGGGTCTGCATGGATTACGAATGACTGCTGAGGAAGAACCGACACAATCCCAGCATGGAGGCAGGCAAGCACTTGTGCTGTGTAGACCTCACAGCAAAGTGAGTGTGGGGGTTCGGGGTGAGCTCCAGGCTGTCCCAGATGAAGGCTTTAGCACTCAGTGGAATGTTAGGTGGTTTCTCAAATCCCAGTGCATGTCACTCCTTGCTGGCTGGCCACTGTGCTGTGACAGTAGGTGACAGCAGATATCTCGACACCTAAGTGTTGTAGTAAATATTATTGTGGGAGTTTTTACCGCACTTAGACCATATACTTCCCAAGTAAAAGACACAAAACCTAATAAATCTTAAAGCATTAGAGCAGGGCGGATCTCAACCCTCTGTGCCATTTTGTCTACTCCCTGTCAGTAACCTCTGGATATCACTTACCATGTTCCCCCTAGGCCACTCCTACTCGAACAGACCTGCCCTCATTGTCACGTGCTTAGGGTCTACCTACCCCATGGTGACTTCTTCCTTCTTCCTCTTTCCTCCTCCTGGTCTCTGCCCAGGACCCCATAGCCCTGGAACCTTTGCTCCGCCCCCTCTCCTGCTCAGCCCAGGATGCAGGCATCTTTATTAACCAATCAGGGATAACTTGGGGCCCAGGTTTACACAACAAAAGGCTGCTATATGTGAGGATCTCCTCATCTTGGAGCAACCAGATCTTCGGGTCCAGTACATAGCATTTGAATACATATCAGCACCAGACCAACCCTTACACCTAAGGCTGCCCGGACTCTGCGTTGAGTCTGAGACTGCATTGCTGTGATTACAAAGGGGATTCAGGCCAAAGACTTAGAAGCCAAAGAAAGCAAAGGAGAAAGTGTGGACGTTTATCAGATGGAGGGAGGGGTGTGTGTGTGTGTGTGTGTGTGTGTGTGTGTGTGTGTGTGTGTGTGTGTTTAAACTAGAAGGGTTCTTTGAATTTCTGCTGAATAAATGATTTGAGAATTTATATGAAAACCATAGAGACTTATTACATGTATGAGACTCAGTTCAAAGAGCACATTTAAAATCGTGTTGTTGAGGACGAAGAGATACCTCTGTGGCTGCTCTTCCAGAGGACCTGGGCTCAATCCCTAGCACCACACGGCAGTTCACAACATCTGTAACTCCAGTACCAGGAAATCCGATGTCCTTTTCTGGCCTCTGAAGTTCTACATACACATGGAGGAACACAGACATACATGCAGGTATGTGGAGGAACACAGACGTGCATACATACATGTGGAGGTATACAGACATGCATACATACATGTGGAGGAACACAGACATGCATACATACATGTGGAGGTATACAGACATGCATACATACATGTGGAGGTATACAGACATGCATACATACACGTGGAGGAACACAGACATGCATACATACACGTGGAGATACACAGACATGCATACATACATGTGGAGGAACACATGCATGCATACATACATGTGGAGGAACACAGACATGCATACATACACTTGGAGGAACACAGACATGCATGCAGGCATGTGTGAGTGGTCATCCATACACATAAGATAAAAATGAAAGTGTGAAAACCTAAAATTGTGTGGTCGACACTCTCAAATCCTAAGTAGAAAGCTACAGTCGCCAAGGCTTAGGAGATGGAGGCAGAAGGATGAGAAGTGAAAGGCCAAAATGTAGAGGTGCAGTTTGAGTTTGAGCCCCTGTGGCCATGAAAGGCCAAAATGTAGAGGTGCAGTAGAGTCTGAGCCCGTGTCCTGCATGAGGCACTTGTGTCCCACCTTCCAGTTCCTGCGGTGAAGATGTCCCACCCATCCCCAGAAGCCAAGCCTTCCAGTTCCAAGAACCTGAGAGTCCTCTTTGCGTGGACATTGGCAGGGAGCGGGTTGGACGAATTATTTTAGAATTGTTTGTAGATATTGTTCCTAAAACTGCAGAAAATTTTCGTGCACTGCGTACAGGAGAAAAAGGCACTGGACCCACAACAGGAAACCTCTCCATTTTAAAGGATTCCGTTTCCACTGAACTATTAAGAAATTCATGATTCAGGCTGGAGCCTTCTCAAATCGGAATGGGACAGGTGGAGAAAGTATTTATGGTGAAAAACTTGAAGATGAGAATTTTCATTATAAGCAGGACAGGGAGGGTTTGCTGAGCATGGCAAATGCAGGCCCCAATACAAATGGTTCTCAGTTCGTCATCACAACAGGTCCAACTCCTCATGTGGATGGGAAACGTGTGGTATTTGGTCAAGTAATAAAAGGGCTAGGTGTGGCAAGGATGCTTGAAAATGGAGAAGTGAATGGTGAAGAATCTGCCAAATTCTGTTATTGCAGAATGTGGAGAATTGAAGGAAAGGGATGACTGGGAAATATTCCCCAAAGATGGCTCTGGTGTCAGTCATCCAGACTTCCCCGAGGATGCAGATATAGACTTAGAAGATGTAGATAAAATTTTATTAATATCTAAAGACTTAAATAATTGGAAATACTTTTTTCAAGTCTCAGAACTGGGAGATGGCCATTAAAAAATATGCGAAGGTTTTAAGGTACGTGAATATTGAAAGGCTGTTATCGAGAAAGCAGAGCTGTCCAGACTGCGGCCTATAGCCTTAAGTTGTAGGTTCTGGTGACTATTATTTATCAAAGGCTAGTATGAGGTCCTGTCCCTTATGGTTTGTGTTGTAGCAGAAAATGAGAGAACAGGAGATCCTGGAAGACCTCAGCCTGGGAAGGACTATGGAGACCTAAAAGAAGTGGCCTGGCTGAGTTCTAGTTCTCAGTCAGGGACCAGGCGCACGGGTGCTTGTCAATTGAAGATGTCAAATTGGCAGAGGGTAATTGACAGTTGCTTGGAGGGTCTTGAAGTGGACCCTTCAAATACTAAAGCACAGTACGGAAAGCACAAGGATGCAGGATTAACAGAATATGATCAAGCATTGGCTAATCTTAAGGAAGTGCATGAGATAGCCCAGGAGATAAAGCCATTCCAGCAGAATTGCTTAAAGTCAAATAAATGATAAAGGCACAGAAAGATAAAGAGAAGGCAGTGTATGCAAAGATGTTTGCTTAATAAAGATTAAAGTTTCCTTAACTATTGTATGTTACATTGATTGTATAAAGGACAATGTGACAATGTATATTGTATACTATACAATGTATATACAATGTATATTACTGTCTACATGATTCCTGATGTGTCCCTTGATCTTTGTCATTGTTTACATAACAGTGATGACATAGGTTCCTTCTTAATCAAATGTTATGAATTACCAAAGGAAAAAAACAGTGAAAGGCCATCCTCGTCTGGACAGTGGGTCTGAGGCCTGAATGGAATCCTCAGCTTCCCACACATTAGCCAACTACGCTACCATCCGAGCTCCAACCCCAGCTCAGGCTTTCCTTTGCTTTATGCTTGTCCAGTTGTGTCACCGCCTGGGCATAGCAACAGTCATTTATTAGGAATAGGGTTCCTTCGACTGAACAATATAAAGAAAACTCGTGAAGAGCAAGCTGGGAGGAAGTCTTCACTGCGGCATCAACGTCACTAAACGCCACCATTTGTCTTTTAGGAAGCTCGGTGGACATGCTCTACAGTTTTGCTAAGTGCTCGAGGTTAGACCTGATCTTTGGTCTAAATGCGTTACTAAGAACCCCAGACTTGCGGTGGAACAGCTCCAACGCCCAGCTTCTCCTCAACTACTGCTCTTCCAAAGGTTATAACATCTCCTGGGAACTGGGCAACGGTATGTATCCGGGAACATTTCATTCATAAATGCATTTTCTGTTTTTATATTCCATCAGTCCCCACCTTATTTTTTGAGGCAGTTTTTTGCTGTTGTTTTTTGTTTGTTTGTTTATTTGTTTGTTTGGCTACTGAGCCCTGGGATTTCTGTCTGTCCCTCCCAGCCGTTGCTGGGTTACAGGCACACTACTACACCAAGCATTTCATGTGGGTCCTAGGAATATGAACTAAGGCCTTCTTGCTTTCTACAACAAGCACTTTGTTAACTGCTACCCTAAATGCTGGTGGTGTTGGTTATGTGTCTGTCTGTCTGTCTGCCTTTTCTTTCTTCCTTTCTTTTTTCAAATGTGCATCATCATCATCACATCATCATCATCGTCGTCATATATGTGATATATGTGATAGGGGAAGGTCGCATGCCATAGAAGACCCATGAATAGGTCAGAGGACAGTTTCTCGAGGTTGGTTCTGTCCTTCCGGCTCTGTGTGTTCTCTGAAATGCTTCACCAGCCAGACTATCTCATTGGCACACCTTCATGTAGTCACGAGATGAGAAAACATACAGGAGCCATCGCTCCAGGCTTCCTCCCACATTCCCATAAGCACTGCAGTCCTTTAAACCTCTCGTGCTTAGCACCCTGGACTTGTTTGAACGGTGAGGTTGGCAGTTTGATTTTCCCCCTCCCTTGCATTTGTTTTTCAGTCTGTCACGCAATCTCCACATGAGAAATGAGAAATGTCCCCGTAGGCTGGGGTATACGCAGACTGGGTCTTTTACTGGAAGAAGGGTTGGGGGAGGTAGTGTGGCCTTGCTAGCTAGAGGAAGTGTTTACTGTGAGCTGGATTTGAGGGTTTATAGCATCATCTCTCTCTCTCTCTCTCTCTCTCTCTCTCTCTCTCTCTCTCTCTCTCTCTCTCTCTCTCTGTCTCAGCTTCCTGAGTTGGTCACTATAAAACATACCCTCTAAAACAATAAGCAATATAAATTATTTCCTCCACAAGCTGCTTTCAGTCATTGCAACAGAAAGTACTTACTACACTCCCGACCACATTCCAACTTCCACTTCATGCTCAAGCTGTCTAGAACTTTCCAGCGTAGATTATAGAGAGTTGTGAGCCACCAGGCGGGTCCAGGCCAAATGAAAGAACAGCCTATGTTCTTCACCGTGGAGCTATCTCTCCAGCCCCAAGGAACGTATAAGTTCTACCTAACACGTTAATGATTAGTCAGATTTATTCAAAAATATTTGTAGAAGAATTTCCCATGCATCAGTCGAAAAGCTAAATGTGAGGCCCAAAGACAAAAACGCCATCATCTGATGATGAACACATGCTGTTCGGACAGACACTGTTCTACACATAATAGTTTTCTCCCTGCCTGTTCTTTTCATTTCTTGTTCTTTCTCTCTCTCTCTCTCTCTCTCTCTCTCTCTCTCTCTCTCTCTCTCTCTCTCTCTCTCTCTCTCTGTGTGTGTGTGTGTGTTTACATGCTTGTCTGCTATGCTTATATGGATGAACATGCAAAGGCCAGAGAACACCCTAAAGTGTCATTCCTTGGGTGTGACCAAGCTGTGGTCTCTCACTCACCTTGGAACTCACCTTGTAGACTAGGCTGGCGGGAGAGCACGCCACAGAGGTCCTCTTGCCTCTGCCTCTCCAGTGCTAGGTTTACAAATGAGCCACCATGTCTGGCTTTTTTACATGGAGTCTGGGGGTTCAAATTCAGGACCCCTACTTGCAAGGCTGGTATTTTACCAATTGCACTATGTCCCCAGCCCTCGTTTTTCTCTTGTTCTTTGTAAGGGAATAAATAAAAATCAGGCTACTAAATCCTGGAGGTAACCTACTTTCCAAATGCTTAACATCTCTACTAGTAACTTGAATTTGTTTACCCCACCCTCATGCTGTGACCCAAACGTTGGTTTCCAAGCTCTTGTCTTTTTTTTTTAATTTATTTATTTATCATATATATGAGTACACTTTAACTGTCTTCAGACACACCAGTAGAGGGCCTCAGATCTCATTACAGATGGTCATGAACCACCATGTGATTGCTGGGATTTGAACTCAGGACCTTTGGAAGAGCAGTCAGTCCTCTTAATCACCGAGCCATCTCTCCAGCCCCAAGCTCTTGTCTTTAATAACTCTTCTTGACTTTTGATTCTAGGTTTTGTAGTTTGAAAAACGTTTTGTTGCTGTAGGCTTGTGTTGAAAGAAAGAATGTTCAGGTGAGAGGTGAGTGTGAGACTTGCTGTCTTTCAGAGCCCAACAGTTTCTGGAAGAAAGCTCAGATTTCCATCGATGGGTTGCAGCTAGGAGAAGACTTTGTGGAGTTGCATAAACTTCTACAAAAGTCAGCTTTCCAAAACGCAAAACTCTATGGTCCTGACATTGGTCAGCCTCGAGGGAAGACAGTTAAGCTGCTGAGAAGGTAGGAACTGGGGGTGTACAACTAATTTCTTCTTCTTCTTCTTCTTCTTCTTCTTCTTCTTCTTCTTCTTCTTCTTCTTCTTCTTCTTCTTCTTCTTCTTCTTCTTCTTCTTCTTCTTCTTCTTCTTCTTCTTCTTCTTCTTCTTCTTCTTCTTCTTCTTCTTCTTCTCTCTTCTTCTTCTCCTTCTCCTTTCTCCTTCTCCTTCTCCTCCTTCTCCTCCTCCTTCTTCCTCTTCTCCTCTTCATCTTCCTCCTCCTCCTCCACTTCCTGCTCCTCCACTTCCTCCTTCTCCACTTCCTCCTTCTCCTCCTTTTCTCTTGGTTTTTCAAGATAGAGTTCCAGGCTGTCCTGGAACTGGTTATATAGACCAGGATGGCTTAGAACTCAGAGATTCACCTGTCTCTGCCTCCTGGATTCTGGGATTAAAGGTGTATACCATCACCACCTGAAGCCTTCTTATTTTATTTTTAATGCTTAAATTAATGTGTACTTAAACTTAGCCCGCTGAACTGAGATTAGATGGTCCCAAATTTGTTGACAATAGCCAAAGTGTCCTAGGAAGAGGCAGTCAAGCATGTGCCTTCTGTCAGGTGTGAGCAGGATATTGCTATGGGCTGTATGGATGTCTTAGAGTCTCCTCTCAGCCTGTTTGGTCTGACTCTGGCTTCAGCTCTGAGGGACAGGGGTTTCCTTCTTAGCTTTCGCTGCTCTCTCGGCAAGAAAGCGGAACCCCTTTCCTCCGGTGGAGACGCCCCAGTAGTCCACATGTTGGTAAACAGCTTGCTGCTTAATTATATGGTTTACCAAAATAGAAAATATTCAAGGATTCTGGAGCAAATGCCAAGTATGATTAAGATATTTGTGCTGCCTGAGACTCATAGTCGGCCATCCCCAGGGGATGAAGCTCTTCTGAGGCACTCATTTGTTTGAGGGTAAGTGACCCAACACGGGACTTTTCTTCTAGCTTCCTGAAGGCTGGTGGAGAAGTGATCGACTCTCTCACCTGGCATCAGTAAGTACTCACAGCTCAGTGTTCCATTACTAATGTCGGTTTGTTTGACGCCCTCCCCCAGGCCCTCATGAGGCAATCACAGTTACATTACAAATGGCAGCTCACAGGCTGGAGAGCTGGCTCGGCACTTAAAAGCACCACTTGCTCTTCTTACAGAGGACCTGGGTTTGGTTCCCAGGTCACGACCACCGGTAACCCCATCTCTAAGAGATCCAATACCCTTTTCTGGCCTCCAAGGGCACGACACACGCATGTGCGTGTAACTCTTACAGGTGCACATTTACACACACACACAAATTAAAAAGAAGTTGGGTGTGGTGGTGCACATCCTATCACTCAGGAGATCTCTGTGAGTTCAAGTCCAGCCTGGTCTACATATTGAGTTCCAACCAAGGCTACAGGCTGAGACTGTGTCTCTAAATAAACAATTTTTTTTTTAAATAGAGATTCTTTTTCTGACGGTTTGGTTTTTGTTTTGATTTTTTTTTTTTTTTTTGAGACAAAGTCTCTGTGCCACACCTCCCTCCGCCCCTTTCTTTTTGGTTTTTTGAGACAGGGTTTCTGTGTGCAGCCCTGTCTGTCCTAGAATTCTCTCTGTGGTCCAGGCTGACCTCAGACTCAGAGATCCGGCTTGCCTCTGCCTCCTAAGTGCTGGCCTTAAAGGTGTGCACCACCACCTCCAGCCAAAAGAATAAGAATTCTTTTTTTTTTTCTTTTTTCTTTTTTTCGGGACTGGGGACTGAACCCAGGGCCTTGCGCTTGCTAGGCAAGTGCTCTACCACTGAGCTAAATCCCCAACCCAAGAATAAGAATTCTTAATGCTGAAAAAATAATTCCAGTTGTATTTATTGTTGTTTTTGCCTGAGTGGGGATTGACTTTTAAAAGTTCAATAAACAGGTGGCATCTCAAATGCCATTATACAAACATTTTAATATTAATTAAACAAAAATGTAATGTTTTAAATAATGTGGTGGTTCTTACAAAGATCGAGGCACACAGCCAACTGAGCCATGAGCTACAGAAGCAGGAAAACCAGTTGCTTGCCGGAGTGAGTGACCCCGAGTACCTGTAATGGGCCTGTCTCTTAAGGCGGAAGAACTGATACATAGTTATTTGATAAAGTAGTCCCATCTGATACATAGTTATTTGATAAAGTAGTCCCTTCTGATACATAGTTATTTGATAAAGTAGTCCCTTCTGATACATAGTTATTTGATAAAGTAGTCCCTTCTGATACATAGTTATTTGGATAAAGGAGTCCCTTCCCCGTGTTCCTTTCTCTCTGGAAGAACTGCCATTTTAAAAGTAATAATGACGAGAAAGGGTATGAAGAGGAACAAGGTTCACAACTGACTGAACAGCAGGGAGTAAATTGTCATTTTTTTCTGAATAATTTAGCTACTACTTGAATGGACGAGTTGCGACCAAAGAAGATTTTCTGAGCTCTGATGTCCTGGACACTTTTATCCTATCTGTGCAAAAAATTCTGAAGGTAATAGTCTTTCTCAGTTTTTCATGCCACACCAGTCTCTACGATACGGTCTGATGATGTCTATGGATATACGTATTGTCATATTCTATTCCCGATTTTAAAGAGTGAGCACCGTGTCTCCTTCCTTGGTTTCCTCCTCAGCATTGGATCTTATTTCGTTGTGATGGCTAGAAATTGAAATCCTTCTAATGGCCTTTCAGTGGCGTTGACGATCATAGACCATGTTTATTTCTCTTCCTTCTGTACCTTAGTAGGCCCATAAAAGAGAATGGCGAAGGCTTGCGTGATTACCGATGGATTTATACCTAACAGGACAGATGAGCCCGGAGACACGACACTCTGCACTGAGGTGGTTGACTTGTTTGCAATGGCCTTGTTCCTCAGGTGACTAAGGAGATGACGCCTGGCAAGAAGGTCTGGTTGGGAGAGACGAGCTCTGCCTACGGCGGCGGAGCGCCCTTGCTGTCCAACACCTTTGCAGCTGGCTTTATGTGAGTGACACTGTGTGGCCTTCGGGCTCAGGTTCCAGCTCTTCTACATCCACTAATGGCAGCCAAAACCCGCATCCAGTACAGTTTCCGAGTAGAGCCCTAAAATTGTGTGCCAGGGACTTAGAAAAAAAGTGGTTTCCAGGCTGGAGAGATAGCTCAGTGGTTAGGAACGCTGGCTGTATGTATAGGACTGGGGTTCAAGTCCCAGCACCTACATAGTAACTCCAGTTTTAGGAGATTCAGTGCTATCATACAGTTTCCATGGGCACCAGGTATGCATAGGCTGCACAGACATACGTGCAGGCGAGAACACATACACGTTTATGTAAGGTTTGCTAAACTATGTCGGACATCTTTAATTGGTGTCCCCAGACAACCATCGTAAGCAAGTATAAAATTTCTTTTATCAAGTTTGGCCAGGCATGAGGACATGCATTTGTCACTCTAGCTACTTAGGAAGCTGGGGCAGGAGGATTGCACGTTCAAGACCTGATTGGACTACAGAGTGAGTTCAAGGCCAGGCTGGACAACTAAGGGGTCTTGTCTCAAAATAAAAACAGGAAATGAGGCCTGAAGATATGTCAGCGGTAGAGAGCTCACTAGAGGGTTCACGGGCCCCAAGCTCCACCCACAGTGTGCCAATGGTAACGATGATGACAGTGGTGATGATGATGGTGGTGATGATGATGGTGATGATGGTGTTAACGGTGATGATGATGGTGGTGATGATGATGGTGATGATGAAGAAGAAGAAGATGGTGGTGGTAGTATGGTGATGAAGATGATGACAGTGATGATAGTGGTAATGGTGATGGTGATGAGGAAAAGGAGGAGGAGGAAGAAGAGGAGGAGGAAGAGGAAGAGGAGGAGGAGGAAGAGGAGGAGGAGGGGGAGGAGGAGGAGGAAGAGGAGGGGAAGGAGGAGGAAGAAGAGGAGGAGGAGGAGGAAGGGAAGAAAGAAACAATTGTGTTTGAAAAATAGGCCAAAGAATTTGTGTAATCTTTCTGTCACTGTGGAAAAATACCGGAGATAAGCATGTAAGAAAGGAAAGGTTTATTTGGCTCACTATTGGAGGCTTCAGCCCCAGATCGCTTGGTCCTGTTGCCTTTGGGTCTATGAAGCAGACTGTTAATGGCGGACGCATGTGGTAGTGAAACTGCTCACCTCATGGATGTGATCAGAAGCAAAAGAGAAGGAGCCAGGAGGACCGGGTACCCCTTCCCCCAAGGATCTACGTCCTCCAGCTAGGCCTTCTTGCCTCACAAAAGCACCGTAAGCTGAGGCCTTTGGAGACCATTTAAGGTCCAAGCCATGAGAGTCCTTTCTCTAAGGAAGCTTGCTGTTTTCCAAGAGGCCACAGCTCCCTCATGAACCCCTGTGGGAAAAGAAAGGAGGTAAACAAGGGGAGGAAAGGAGGGTGGGGAGGGGAGGGACAAGGATAAAAGTCCTCCCAGAGTTTGGGCTCTGAGGACACTTAGTGCGTATGCAGCTTCCTTGCAGAGTCTCAAGCTTAGCCCTAAAACACTTACGTCGCACTCAGAGGGTGACCTGTGCACCTCAGGGCTGGCTGTGACGGCTCGGTGACCACTGCATACATTTGGTGGCTTTGGAGCTGGGGTGGTGTTGCAGTTTGTTGCAGTTTCCTCTCCAACCCGAATCGGCCCATACAAAGAAAACGCAACTTGATTAACATGAAAACAATCTAGCGTCTAGATTGGGCAGATCCACCCTACACTGTCCTATTCCTAGCTCCCAAATCCCTCATCCCTTGCACCTTTTATTTGCCAGGTCTCCAGCTTCTCCTTCTCCCAGGACAACTCTCTCCTCGCTTCTTTCCTTTCTCCTCCCCTGACTCCTCCCCCTCCCGACTCCTCCCCCTCATGACTCCTCCCCTCATGACTCCTCCCCTCATGACTCCTCCCCCTCGCTCCCGACTCCTCCCTCTGCCCAAATCTTGAGCTCTTGCCTTTATTTTACAAATTCAGAGAGAACTCCAAGGCAAACCACAACAGGGTGGCTTCCAGTTGGCATCTGGCTGCCTGGTCTTCATCCTGGAGCCCACTGAGGCTCCCCACTTCCGTTCTGACTCCTTTGTCCCCACCATCTTCCATGTTATGAGGCAGAATCAAACATGAGCCTTCAGTGTTTTGCAAGGGCACACAGAACTGAGAAGAAGACAGAAGAGTTTGCCATTCGCCGAAGGTGTCGGGGAGAGAGGAGATGATCCTACCGTTTTGGTTGTGGTTGTGTGTGGCTGACATTGGAGTCACTGTTGACAGCGTTCTTCTCTCTCTCTCTCTCTCTCTCTCTCTCTCTCTCTCTCTCTCTCTCTCTCTCTCTCTCTGTGTATGTGTGTGTTTGGGGTAGAGGATTGAGACCACTGGATAAAGAACTGTCTATTTAATTCTGCTCTGTAGACGTTGTCTTGCCCTCCAGAAAACTCCTCCGGCCTATGAACGTCACTCTAGGCAAGCGTGTGGTGTGGGAGAGCGGGTGCGTCCATCACCGTCTCATTTGAATGACTTATTCTCAATTAACGCCATTCCTACCGTTTCCTGTCAACTCCTCCCACCTAGATGAACAAATCCATGTGTAATTAGAATGGGATGGCTTTGTTTTCCAACCTAAAGAGAGCTCTTGTCACTCTGTCCCAGGTGGCTGGATAAATTGGGCCTGTCAGCCCAGCTGGGGATAGAAGTCGTGATGAGGCAGGTGTTCTTCGGAGCAGGCAACTACCACTTAGTGGACGAAAACTTCGAGCCCTTGCCCGTAAGTGACCTTATTCTCCTGGGTCTGAGAGTAGAGGGAAGTCTGCCCCCAGCCCTGCTCTAACCTCCTGGGGACAGTCAGAGCCCTCAGTAACAAGCCATGTGTGGCTGGGAGAAGAACCCTTTCGGATCTTTCTTTTCTTTCTTTTTCTTTTCTTTTTTCTTTCTTTCTTTTTCTTTTCTTTTTTCTTTTTTTCCTTTCTTTTCTTTTCTTTTCTTATCTTTTTTTTTTTGTGACTCAAGAACAGAAACTAAGAATCGGGAATTATTTTTAAAATATTGTCCAAAAAAAAAAAAGCTGGGTGGTGGTAATCCCAGCCCTCAGGAAGCAGAGGCAGGGGAATCTCTGTGAGTTCAAGTCCAACCTGGTATACAGAGTGAGTTCCAGGACATTGAGGACTATACCTGCTTTGAAAAACAAGAAACAAAAAACCAAACAAACAAACAAAAGCTAAAATTGTTATTCCAGGACTGGAAGATGGCTCGGTGTGGGGAGGCACTAATTGCATTTTGATTTGTGTTTTGTTTTGTTTTTTGAGATAAGAACTCTCTACTCTATAGCTCAGGCTGTCCTAGAACTCACTGTGTACCTCAGGCTGGCCATTGTCTCACAGAGATCCCCCTGCCTCTGCCTCCCTAGAGCTGGGATTAAAGGACACTTGGCCACACTTGGCCCTTTTATTGCACTTTGAATGCTCAGGGACTGTGAGAAACCTGGTGCAGCCGTGTCCTCTGTGATCCCAGGGCTTGTATGAGGAGATGGGACGTGGACTCAGGAGTCCCAGAAGTTTTGAGGCCAGATATTCTGGTGAATCTAGCGACAAGCAGAGAGAGCAACAAGAAAGGTTGTTCACACTGACTTACAAACTATCGAAAACATGTGCCTGCACACGCACACACACACACACACACACACACACACACACACACACACGGGGCAGGGGAGGGAGAGGGAGAGAGAGGGAGTGGGAAATGCTATCCTAGTTACTAGCAAAGGGCCACAGCTTTTTATGATATCCAGGTGTGGTGACTCCTGCCAATAATCCCACTTGAGAGGCCAAGGCAGGAGAATCACCATGAGTTCAAGGCCATCCAGGTCACACAGAATGTTTCAAGCCAGCCTAGGCAGCAGAGTAACCCCATGTCTCAACAACAAGGACAACAAATTATGTTATAACATTATAAAGTTTGTCCAACTCTTACAGCATGCCAGGGTTGTGTATTTGTTTTAGAAGACACCATTCAAATAATTAACTACTTTACCCATAATCTTCACGACTTGAACCAGGTGTGGCGGGGCATGTCTTTAATACCAGCCGGCTGCAGCCAGCCAGTCTATAGTGAGTTCTAATCCAGTAAAGAGCTACACAGTGAAATCCCGTCTCAAAAAATTGTATGTATGTATGTACATATATAATCTTCAAGGTATTATGAATAAAATTTTATTTTTGCCCATCTCGTACTATATTTGATGCTAAATGAGGAAATTTAACCTTTTATCCAACGTTCTACCTTGTGTATGTGTGAGTTCTGTGAGAGAGTGTGTTATGACTGGGGTGTGTGTGTATGTGTGAGTGTGTGTTTATGTGTGAGTGTGTGTATGTGTGAGAGTGTATGTGTATGTCTGTGTGTGTGTATGTGTGAGTGTGTGTATGTCTATGTGTGAGTGTGTGTATGTGTTAGTGTGTGTAAATGTGTGTGTGGATGTGTGAGTGTGTGTATTCTGTGTGTGTGAGTGTGTGTGTATGTATGTGTGTATGTCTGTGTGTGTATCTGTGAGAGTGTGTGTGTATGTCTGTATGTGTGAATGTGTGTGTGTGTATGTCTATGTGTGTGTATGTATGTGTGTGTGTGTGAGTGTGTGTGTATGTGTGAGAGTGTGTGTATATCTGTATGTGTGAGTGTGTGTATGTCTGTGAGTGTGTGTATGTCTGTGTGTATGTGTGACTGTGTATGAATGTCTGTGTGTGAGTGTGTGTGTGTGTATGTGTGTATGTCTGTGTGTATGTATGACTGTGTATGTATGTCTGTGTGTGTGAGTGTGTGTGTGTGTGTGTGTGTGTGTGTGTGTGTGTGAGTAAACCATAAGGTATGATGACCATTACCCTAAGAAGCGTGACATTGACCTTTTACTCTATATCAATGGAAGCCAAGTGTGGGTGTCCTATCTTTCAAAACCGGAAAGTAACTGAGCAAACATATAAAACAACATTTGAAGATCTGTTTTCTAAGGATATTTTAATGGTATAGTTTTTAAAAATGTTTTTAAATTTTTATTTTATATGTCTGGGTGTTTTGCCTGCATTTATGTGTGGGCCAACTTTCATACCCAGTGAACTCAGAGGCCAGGAGAAGGCATTGCTTTCCCGGAAAGTGAGTTACAAGCAGTTCTGCACCACTGTGTAGGGTCTAAGATCTGAACCTTCGTCCTGCGGAAGAGCAGCCGCTGCTCCTAACTGCTGAGCCATGTCCCCAGCCCTTCTAAGAATGACTCCTAAGAGAATGACTTGAATGTATTTAGCCAATGTTTCAGTTTCCTTGTTGGAGATAGTGTGGTGGTTGATTTATTCTGCTCAGGGCTTATCCCATTTACTGTGGTCATGGAAATCCCTGGGGTAATTGTCATCCTCATACGATAGCTGTGCTTGTTATGACACAAATTAGAAAATAACCAGAGACCTGTTTTCTGTTCCATCCCTACCCTCTGCCCCATGAACTAGGATTACTGGCTCTCTCTCCTGTTCAAGAAACTGGTAGGTCCCAAGGTGTTAATGTCAAGAGTGAAAGGCCCAGACAGAAGCAAACTCCGAGTGTACCTCCACTGCACGAACGTCTATCAGTACGTATGGGACACATCCTTCTCCCAACAGCAGTCTGATGGGGGAGGCGCAGAACTTCCTTCTGGATTGCAGTCTGATGGGGGAGGCACAGAACTTCCTTCTGGATTGGGGAGGCCCAGCACTCTGGTTGCCCCCCAGCTCTGATGAATAGGACTCCTGTTCTTCTTTATCCTTTCCTGTTTGTCTTCATGATAGCAGGATCTGACTTCAAAAATCGCTAGCAGGCTGGAGAGACTGCTCCAGAGGGGACATGTTCCCTGGAAGCATGGAGACCTGCGTTAACATCCAGCATCCGGGTAGAAAAAGCCTGATGTGGCCATCATGAACACCTGTAGTCACAGCACATTTGCATATGTGTGCATGTGCACAGGAACACACACACACACACACACACACACACACACACTTGCTGAAATAGGGGCTGAAGAGATTGCTCCGCAGTTAAGAGCAGCAGCTGAAGACCCAGGTTCAATTTCCAGTACCAGAACCCACACAAGCAACTTAAGCTGTTTGTAACTCTGTTTAGGGCATTCGATGCTCTGGCTTCAGCAGACACGCAGGCAGAACACTCATACACATTAAGAATACATTTAAAAAAAAAATGCCAGGCTGTGGTTTTTTGTTTTGGTTTGTTTGTTTGTTTGTTTGTTTGTTTTTTTCCGGAGCTGGGAACCAAACCCAGGGCCTTTCGCTTTCTAGGCAAGCGCTCTTCCACTGAGCTAAATCCCCAACCCCAGGCTGTGGTTTTAATCACACCTTTAATCCCAGCACTTGAGAAACAGAGGCAGGATTCTTTTTTTCTTTTTAAGATTTATTTATTTATTATATATGAGTACACTGTAGCTGTCCTCAGACACACCAGAAGAGGGCATCAGATCCCATTACAGATGATTGAGAACCACCATGTGGTTGCTGGGAATTGAACTCAGGACCTCTGGAAGAGCAGTCGGTGCTCTTAACCACTGAGCCGTCTCTCCAACCCTTTAATTATCTTTTTTATTTTGTGTGATTATTATATTTTGTATGTTCTTGTATATGGGCATGTTCATATGTGTGCATATACATACATGTGGTGCATATAGAAGCCAACATTCTTTGGGGTCCTTCCTCAGGGCCTTTTTCTTTTCTTTTTTTTTTTTTTTTTTTTTTTTTTTTTTTTTGGAGCTGGGGACCAAAACCTAGGGCCTTGCGCTTGCTAGGCAAGTGCTCTCCCACTGAGCTAAATCCCCAACCCCATCTACCTTTTATTAGAGAAGGAAGGCTCAAAGGCTTGGAACTTTGCCAGGTTTGTTAGGCTAGTGGGGCCAGCAAGCTCGAGGGTGTCACGTCTTTACCTCCCTCTTCCCACCATCGCTAGAACTACAAGCAGTGAGCCACCGTGTCCAGCTTTTTACATGGTTTCTGGAGATTAAGCAAGCATTTAACAGCTTACCCATCTCCCCAGCCTGTCTCCGTCTTTTTTTTTTTTAAATTAATTTATTTATTTTTCAAGGACATGGTATTTTTTTCTTTCTTTCTTTTTTTTTTTTCAGAGCTGGGGACTGCTCTTGCTAGGCAAGTGCTCTACCACTGAGCTAAATCCCCAACCCCCTCAGCTCAGCCTTTTGATAAGACTAGGGATAGCTCTTGTTTATATAGTTTGCAGCGAAGTCACATGAATAGATCTTATTCTTATTAAACCTTCCAATATATATGAACATATGCCCTGGCCATGGGCTTCTGGGCCCCCGTGTAACAAAGGAGCAGAGAGTCCTATCCCGGGAGGTGGTGGTGTGGAGAGCAGTACTTTTCTCGTTTACAAAATAGGGCCACACGATTGCTCCAACGTCATCCCAGGAAAGGATGCTCGTAGGTCCCGCCACCGTTGTGAATACGGGCACTCAGTGTGTCCGATCGCATGCACGTTTAAATTCTTTATCACTGGCATCGGACACATTAGTGACTGGATTAACCCGTTTGCGTTTAGCCCAAGGTATCGGGAAGGAGATTTAACTCTGTACGTCCTGAACCTCCATAATGTCACCAAGCACTTGAAGCTGCCGCCTCCGATGTTCAGCAGACCGGTGGATAAGTACCTGCTGAAGCCTTTCGGTTCTGACGGACTGCTTTCCAAGTGAGTAAATGTTCCGGTTGGTTGCAAACTTTATGTAAGCTTATTGGCATTTATCACAATGGAGACTTTTTTTTTTTTTTTATGGAGGGGAAGAAAGGGGTAAGCGTCGCGTTCCAATATTTTTCTTTTAAGTTTCAGAAATCCCATATGTGAATACTTATTCATATAAGTGTAACTCCAGTGTAGAAGGGTATGGATGCCAACTAATAGCCATCCTAGGACAAAATCTGTAACCCCAAATTTCTTCACGTATCAAGATCCACTCGGTCTATTTAATCCTTTTTTTTTTAATTTTTAAAAACGACTCTTAAATTTAAATATATTTTGATCATATCCCGCCCTCCCTCAAGTCCTTCCAGACCCTTCCTCCCTCCCTACCCACTCAGCTTTAAGTTCTTTCTCAAAACAAAAGCAAAAAAACAGTACAACAACAAAAGCCCTCCAAGAAAACAAAATGAAACAATGCCCAAAACGGTGTCTGTTGTTTCCTGCTCCCCACCCGGGGAGACTGGGTGTGCCTCTCTACTGGAGAAAACCGTTCCCTAGCGGCTACGTTTTCATGCATGCATTCATTTATTCATTCTTTAAACTATAACGAAATAAAATATAAGCAGGAACTATCGCATCAAAGTTGAGAGAAGACAAACCAACGGAAGGAAAAGAATCCCCCCACAAAGCACAAGAATCAGAGACCCACTCCCTCTCGCACTCAGGAGGCCCGGGAGCCACTAAATTGGAAGCTGTATTCTGTCCTGGGGAGGACCTGGCCCACATCTGCGCAGGCCCCGTGCAGCCTGTGGGTTCAGATAAGCTTTGTTCAGGGATGGCGTCCTCCAACCCCCCCCCCCCGACCCTTAGAGTCTTTCTGCAAGTTTCCTGGCTCTGACGGGAGGGATTTGAGGGAGACGTCCTCTTCAGGGCTGAGTGTTCCCAGGCCTCTCACTCTCACACACTGTCTGGCTGTGGTCTCTGTACGTGTTCCCGTCTGCCGCAGGCAGAAGCTTCTCCGATGATGGGCAAACATGACGCTGATCTGTGAATATAGCAGAGTAGCATCCAGTTGTCTGATCGCCACGTCTTTGTTTGTTGTGTTAGGCCAGTATTATTTGGCTTTACCCTCGGTCCCTGGGCTATCTAGTCTCAGGCTCTTGGTCACCACTGCAGTGTCAGGAGTGGGTTCCACCTCATGGAGTGGGCCTTAAATCAGATCGGTTATTGGTTGGTTACTCCCACGCACTCTGTGCCGCCATTGCCTTAACATATCTTGTAGGCAGCGCACCGTTGTAGACAAAGGACTTGTGGCTGGCTTGATGTTTATGGTGTGCAGAATACCTTTCAAATTAAGATTATTTGTTCTGAAAAGATACCCCTCTTGGTGACGGACAGCCACAGGGGCTGAAGCACAGTCTGATCTAGTAAGGGCATGTGTGTGGAACAAAACACCACACACAGGGCTGGGTGGGGGGGGGTCTCCTGTAGCATCAAAGCAGCTTCTCTCTCTCTCTCTCTCTGTCTCTCTCTCTCTCTCTCTCTCTCCTTTCCTTCCTTCTTCCTTTTTTTGACTAGAGTAAGAAAGTTCATAAGTGTGTTTCTAGATAAATCACATTTATTTATTTATTTATTTATTTATTTATTTATTTATTTATTTATTTATTATAAGTACACCGTCACTGTCTTCAGACACACCAGAAGAAGGTGTCAGATCTCTTTACAGATGGTTGTGAGCCACCATGTGGTTGCTGGGATTTGAGCCCAGAACCTCTGGAAGAGCAGTCAGTGCTCTTAACCACTGAGCCATCCCTCCAGCCTGATAAGTCCCTTGAATTGTTTCTAAATACATGTGGTGTGTGTATTCCTGAGCACAGGGGTCAAAGGATAGCATGTGGAGGTCAGCTCTGTGCTCCCACCTTGTGGCTCTGGGAACTCAGATCCGGGCTGTTAGGTCCGGCAGGAATTGCCTGGGGATCCTCTGCTCTGCCAAACCTACTGGTGAATAATTCCCTGAACCTGCATCTCACGGGCAGCTTAACAGACTTTTCACCTCTTCCTCCCGTTTTGATTTAGCTCAGTGGTAGAGCGCTTGCCTAGCAAGCGCAAGGCCCTGGGTTCTGTCCTCAGCTCCGGGGGAAAAAAAATAAAATAAAAACAAAAATAACAAAAAGGCTTAAAAAAAAACAAGGTAACCATCTTCAAAACACACAAGAAGTTACTTCCCTCAGAGAACCCCCCCCTCCTCAATGCTGAACAGCTTAAACATACATCCTCACAACAGGTTTGTAAGTGCAGCTGATTAAATGCCTCAGCCTGAGGACCTCTCTGCCTTCGTGTCTTACACAGCACTATTAATTCACAGGAATCAGATTTGCCTTCGAGCTGAGGTACAGAAGCTCTCAAATCGCTCGGACTTAGATAGGCCTTGCGCTCTCTTAACTACCACCATGCAGAGAAACTTTTCAAGACCCATTTTTTGCTTGTGGCTTCCTGACCTCCCCGCCTCATCTAAAGTTTGATGTGAGATGTGTGTAAAAACGAAGCCAAGGCCTGCGGACCTCGCTATAGACTTGGCAGCCTGGCACAATCAGGTCATGTTGTTCATAGGTCCCGAGCTGCGGGTCTCAGAGTTGAGCGTCTAACAAAGGTTTACAAAGGTGGAAGCTGGTTTCTTTCTACCCACTGATCCCAGTAAGGATGGGAGGTGTGACTGGGCATGGTGGTGCACACCTTTAATCCTACCACTCAGGAGGCAGAGAGAGGCGGATCTCCGTGAGTTCAAAGCCAGTCTCGTCTGCAAAATGAGTTCTAGGACAGCCCAAGCTACATAGTGAGATCCAGCCTTAGGCAAGAAATGAGATAAAAAATGCTTGAAGAGCAAACAATACAAGCCAGGCTCTCGTCATAGTGCACACCTGTAATCCCAGTCAGTGCCCGAGAGGCAGAAACAGGAGGAGGTTGGACCATAGGTTAGGAGCCTGCCTAGGCTACATAGTGAATTCCAGGTCAGCTAGGTCTGCATAGAGAGACCCTGTCGAAAGAAAGAAAAGAAAGAAAAACCCAGGATACTTGGAAATAAAATATCTCAAAGTAGAGGATTAAGTAAAGCACTAATGAACTCATAGAACCCTGTGTGTCCGTCAAACCGGCGCGGTGGATGAATGCTGTAAGATGTGGATAAACATTAGGCTGTATTAAATGAAAAACAGTTTTTAGAAGGTATGCAAAACACACCATTTTTGTTCATGTAAAACGTGTTTATATGCTTAGAAAGGCAGAATAAATATGTCAAGATGTTACAAGGAGGATGGGTAATAGGTTACTTCCGTTAGGTTTAGCTTCGTTTTAGGGGTTTTTGCGATGGGGTCTCCTGTACCCATGAATATGCTGTTTATTCTGAGCTGACTTTGAACTCCTGACCCCAGCCCCTGAGAGCTAGGATCACAGGCCTGGCCTGGTGCACTTATTTGTATGAAAAGTGGTGATATGTAATATTTTCACAATGCTTACTGTGTACAGGCACTGTGATGAGTGTTGTACATGTGACACATGAATTCCATAGATGGCATAAAAGTAACTCATCTCGTCAGTTTTTAGCAGTAACAAAAAAGAAAGAAAGAAAGAAAGAAAGAAAGAAAGAAAGAAAGAAAGAAAGAAAGTCAGTCAGTCCTTGAGTACAGTGGACTTGGGAAGACTGCTAGAAGTCTGAGGCTAGCCTGGGTTACATAGTAAGTTCCAGCCTGAGCTACAGTGTGTGATGCTGTTTCAGAAAACAGGATAAAATAGGTACCGGATCTGTGCACGTTTCCGTAAAAGGCCACACATACTCTCGGCTAGTGCAGTTACATCCTCTCCCACTGCCATTTTAAGTTTGTCTCTGTCAAACACCTAAGCTCACCTCCCGCTGAAACACGAATTATAGAATCCAAGCGGCCACAAAACTCCCCCTTGATGGTCTAAAATGATCTCACAGGTTTGGTAGGAGCCACCATGCATGCGCAACCTGCCTAACTCAAGCGTGTCTTTCCTTCCTGTAGATCCGTCCAACTGAACGGTCAAACCCTGAAGATGGTGGATGAGCAGACCCTGCCAGCTCTAACAGAAAAACCTCTCCCCGCAGGAAGCTCACTAAGCGTGCCCGCCTTTTCCTATGGGTTTTTTGTCATAAGAAATGCCAAAATCGCTGCTTGTATATGAAAATAAAAGGCATTACAGTACCCCTGAGACGAAAGCGGTCAGGGGTGTCATTCATAAGAATAAAGCAAAACCCCAGCGGTAGGGAGCGGACTCCTTAACAAGCTCCAGAGCCTCGGGAGGGCGGGGCATGCTCCAGTGCT
Organism: Rattus rattus; assembly: GCF_011064425.1. Classification (NCBI taxonomy): domain Eukaryota; kingdom Metazoa; phylum Chordata; class Mammalia; order Rodentia; family Muridae; genus Rattus; species Rattus rattus. Next base: position 10,904,981 of record NC_046164.1, on the reverse strand, counting down.
GGATCCAGAGCCTCGAGGGGTGGGGCAAGCTTCAATGCTGGATCCAGAGCCTCGGGAGGGCGGGGCAAGCTTCAATGCTAGATCCGGAGCCTCGGGAGGGCGGGGCAAGCTTCAGTGCTGGATCCAGAGCCTCAGGAGGGCGGGGCACGCTTCAGTGTTAACATCCAGTGCAGTGTTCTCTAAGTAGACCACTGCAGGTGGTGACAGTTAATGGCACCATGTGGCAAATGACGCTTAGCACTTTGCATGCACTATTTTGAGGGTTATTAAAAATGAATACAAATGTCTCCAATATGACCAAGAGGCAAATAAGTGAAGGATATGTCCTGATTTAAAAAAAAAAAAAAACAAACTTTGTTTTTATTTTATTGTTATTATTTTGTTAGGAAGATTGTCAAATACGACCTTCAGTAGCCTCTCTGTAGCTCCAGTGGGGAAAGGCCCACTGCCTTAACGCCACACTGGCTGTAAGAAGACACCTGCTCACTCTGAGAGGAACTAAAACAGAGAAACAGCCCCTGTGCCTCTCTTCGTTCTTCTTGATTCTGTGAAAGGACAGGTGGCTGGGTGGAGTAGTTGAGAGGGAAGGGAAATGACTGTAAAGGAGATGGTTGGTTGCTAGGGAGCTGTTTCCGGGAACACCTGACATGCCATCATTGGGGTTTATGGTTTCTACACCTGTAGTTCTTGCTTTGCTGGGAAAGCTTTGGCCTGTGAGTAACAGAAATCTTTAAATGAGGACATTTGTAACCCCACATAAGTTGTTGAAGTGAGGTAGAGCCTGACAGCTGGGCACATCAGCAAGACACATCATCATCAGGAGTCTACCTTCTTTCTCCCTCTCCGTCCTGCTGTCTGTAGTGCTGGCTCCCTTCTGGGCCTGGTCATGTGATGGCTGTGACTGATCTACAGATCCATTGAGATCTGGCAGTGAGCAGAGGAAGAGATGAGTGGTTTCTTCACAGACCTGAAGAGCTCTTTCTTGGAGGCTCTCCCAGCAAGCCTTTCCTCAAGTCTCAAGTCTTACTGGCTAGGAATAGGTCTGTGGTCATTTCTCAATGCCCATAACTGTCTTCACACAGTACTCCTTTGGGGAAGAGAGGTTTGGTGGAGTCCACAGCCCTAGACATTTGCTTTCGGTCTGTGCTTTTGATCAAGCAACAAAATGTAATTCTTCCCCCCACCCCGGGATTCTAATATTAAGGATCGCAATTCTCTATGTTTGTGCCTGCTGTGAATATTATCTCGAGTGAATTTAGCACGCCGATGAAGCTAGAACGTAAAGTTTGTATGCCTCAATATTTTCAATTTTTATGCAAGTAGGTTTTATATTTTCACATTCGAAATAAACTAATTTTATAGCCTCGATTTGTGGTGTTCTAATAAATCTAAAGTTTACAGGATCTTACATTTGAAAGTCCGGTTTTGATGGGTCAGAGCTGTGGCTCACTGGAAAAAATGTTAGCCTAGCACAGACCAAAGGCCCTGCGTTTGATCCTCACCACCTCAGAATGAACGAATGCCTGACTGAATGAGGCTTCTTGTTCCTTCGCCATTTTCTGTAAACCTCCTACCTGCATGTGTTTATCCTCCCCAGCATCAGAGTGCTGAGTCTGCAGAAGAGGAACAATCAGGCATAAATATAATTTCCTACCTCAGTCACAACATCTTGACTTATCTATTTTCCTTGTCCCCCTTCCACGGAATAAACTCAATGCCTAATTTTTCACTTGCATGACTGTAGCAAACATCTGAGTTGTTCATTCACCCTGACTTTGCTTCTAACTCCTTCAAGATTTATTTTTTATTATTTCAACGGGGGGGGGGGTAGGGGCTGGCGCACGTGGGTGCACCAGCCCTCAGAGGGCAAACGCATCACATCCCCTTCGAGTTGGAGTTATAAATGATTGCGAGTTGTGCTGGGAACTGAACTCGGGTCTTTTGCAACAGCAGTTAACTGCTCTTAAACACTAAGCCATCCATTCTCCATGCCCTGTTTGAACCACCCACGTGGCTTCCCATTCCTTATAGGGCCATTAGGTCCTTCGGTAACTGGCACCTGCGTTTCATGGACCTTAACCTTAGACACCTCGTCCATTCTGTTCTCTCTGCACACAAGGAGATCTGAGCAGCGTGTGCCTGTGCCCTTTTTTCCTTCCCACTCTTTTTTTTTTTTCTTCTTTTCTTTTTGTCAGAGATGGGGACCGAACCCAGGGCCTTGCACTTGCTAGGCAAGCACTCTACCACTGAGCTAAATCCCCAACCCCTCCTTCCCACTCTTATGTGTGTGCTTTCCCTCCAGCTGCTCTAGCCCAATTCTCACAAATGTCCGAGTTTAGAAGGTCCATTCAGACATTAACTTCAATACCTCCTCGCAGCATCCAAGTGACTTAACATTGCTTGACTCTTTCCACAGAACCTTCCCTGACACTCACAAGCTATTTCAGCCACTTTCATCCCGTCTCATGTGAAGCTTACAAGTGGACACGGGATCTTAACCATTTTTGCACTGCCCGTGATTGTCATACCGTCACAAATATCTTTCTTTTTTTTTAAAGATTTATTTATTATATTTATTATATAGAAGTACACTGTAGCTGTCTTCAGACACCAGAAGAGAGCATCAGATCTCCTTACAGATGGTTATGAGCCACCATGTGGTTGCTGGGATTTGAACTCAGGACCTCTGGAAGAGCAGTCAATGCTCTCAACCACTGAGCCATCTCTCCAGCCCCCCACAAATATCTTTCTAATGACATAAAATAGCTCGCCTTACGGGCAACCTAAGTTCCATCCCTGGGACCTGTGTAACGTTTCATGGAGAGAACTGACCCCACAAAGAGCTGACCTTCTCCACACATGCAGGGTGGCACGTGCGCCTCCCCCACCCCACACACAAATAACAAAAAATAGATTGAGGTATTTTGATTTCGAATGTTCAAAAAATATGATATTCAGAACCTGAGAAGATATTGCCTGTATAAATTTAAATTCTTATTTTTAAAAAAGCTAGAGTTATGTTGTAGATTCTATCCAACTTATTAATTAGAACTTCACGATTGTGCAGAGCTGGAATGTTATGGACCCAGAACCAAAATTACCTTGGACTATCCTTTGTTCCCTTACCAATCATTCATTGCTAACCTCTGTCTCTGAACTAGCATCCTCCCAACATCACTTGAAACCTTTCAATGTATTCACTTAGTCTACCAACCTCAAACTAAACACCACAGGATTTATTCCTTCCTTTGGGTGTACATTATTATTTCTACATTGGAACATTGTTTGGGGATAATCTGAAACCCGGTTCTTGAGCCACAGTCACTCATGTGGCTCAGAATAAACTCACATTCCCTCTAAAGTAAGAGGTGTGGTTCTGTGTTGATGTATGTTACCTATTTAAAAATATTTGTAAATTTACTTTACTATTTTGTTAGACATTGCTCATTGTGTAAAGGTGCTTGTCACCAAGACTGATGATCTGGGTTCAATCCCTGGGATCCATGTATGTGACTTCCCACACACATGGTCACATACACTCACATATGAACACATGCACACACATGTGGACACACTCACACACATGGACACATGCACACAATGGACACAGGCACACACACATGGTCACACATACATGTGGACACATGCACATACATGGACACACTCTCACATAGATACACACTTACACACATATAGACATACGCGTGGACACACATACACTCACACATACATGCATCATTACGCCCAGATGAAAATCATTTTAAAATCATTAAGGAATCTGGGCATAGTGACACATGCCTTTCTTTAATCACAGCACTTGGAACAGGCAGATCTCTGAGTTTGAGTTTAGCCTGGTCTACATAGAGAGTTCCTAGCCAACCAGAGCTACAAAGCCCAACCTGGCGTCAAAAAAAGAAACAAAAAGGAAAAAGGAAGAGGGGAGGGAGGGAGGGAGGGAAGCAAGGAAGGAAGGAAGGAAGGAAGGAAGGAAGGAAGGAAGGGTGGGTGGGTCAAAGTAGTTTAGAGGCATGTGCAATAAGAGGCATACGCAATACAAATTACATGGCTGCATGAAGCCCAGTGCTCAGTTACATTACTGAATATTAAATGTAATAGCATTGAAGTTTCCTTAAGATTCCTTAGGGGAAATGCTTGTCTGCCTCGTTAGTGAGACTTTTAAGCTCACGCGCCTGTTAGATTTTAATCTGCACACACCTTATCTTACTGCTCCAGTGATTCATTTCACTCTTGTGGTTCTCAACCTACACACACACACACACACACACACACACACACACACACACACAAACACACATTTACTCTTATTCCATGTATCTAGTTATTCTGTGTGTGTGTGTGTGTGTGTGTGTGTGTGTGTGTGTGTGTGTCCCATGGAAAGTCATGAACATCATGTCACAAAAGCAAAAAGGTTGCTATTAACCTTCTGCAGGGGGGCTGGAGAGATGGCTCAGCGGTTAGGAGCACTGGCTGCTCTTCCTGAGGTCCTGAGTTCAATTCCCAGCAACCACATGGTGGCTCACAACCATCTGTAATGGGATCTGATGCCCTCTTCTGGTGTATCTGAGGACAGCGACAGTGTGCTCATATACATAAAATAAATAAATCTTTAAAAAAAAAAAAAAAACCTTCTGCAGGGTTAACAGAACAGGGCAGAGAGCTGTGGGTCCTGAGCCCCTGCTTCCTGCTAATAACAATTCTTTGGACACCGGCTAGTCTTCCCTCTTCTGCCTTTGATAACATTCTACTACCACTGCTGGGCAAGTTGATTGAAATGGGCTTGAGAATCAAAAAGTTGATGGACTTTAAAAAAAACAATTTTCAAATAAAAAATAAAGCAAATTTTAAAAATAGCTTTATCATCCTTTCCCTCTACAATGGGAAGCATTCGCAATGACTTTTTGCAATTTTAAATATTGTAATAGGAACTCCAGGCAAAAGGAAATAGCGTGCACGTGTGAAACATCTTGCATTTAGCATGGCGGCCCCTCTGCTACCTGAAAGGATGCTTGAGAATAAACAGCCTGGAGGCAAGTTTTGGAAAAGGAAGGAGCGTAAAGGCCACAAACTTGTAGAGAATTCAGAGCTCAGCTAGCAAGCAACAGATGAAGCTAAAAGATCAAAGGACCTACAGTGCTTCCCAGACTACGGACAAAGGCCAGCACACCCTCCTGCTGTGTCTTCCACAAGTGTTAGACCAGCAACCTGTTGTTACACAGGTATCACAGAACTCACTGAACAAGGTCTAAGGAAGGGCACCAAAAAGGATACACCACCATCTTAAAACACTAAAATCCAGATAAACGACTTGTCCAGAGCCAGTTAATGAGGGGAACACTACCAGGTACCTGGAAACATACCAGGGCTGACTACCTTAATCAGGATGTTATAACGTTGGTTGTTTTGTTTTTCTTTATTTTCTTTTTCAAGACAGGGTTTCTCTGTGTAGCCCTGGCTGTCCTGAAACTCATTCTGCAGACTAGGCTGATCTCAAACTAAGTGCTCAGATTAAAGGAGTGTGCCACTACTGGGTAGCTATGAAGTTGAGTGAAACTGCATCGGTTTCTTCGGCTGACTGTCAAACTTAGGTTCACCCTCGAGCAAAGAACTTCCCTTAATTAAAAAATAGTATATCTGAATCTACATAATTGGATTTGCCTTCTTAGTTCCCTTTTAGTTTTAGAATGTGAACATTCGATGTCGTTAATTTTTTTTCTTTTTGTGGCAGAACTGTTCCATACAAATAAACACTTTCCTTTTGAGTTCATTAAGAAACCTGGCGCTGGAGGGATGGTTCACCGGCGTACAGCACCGGTTGCTCTTCCTACTGAGGACCCAGATTTGATTTCCAGTACCCACATGGCTAAGCACCATCTATAAATCCAGTTCCAGGAGATCTGGCGCCCTCTTCTGGCTTCCATTGGTTATAGGCACACACACATTGGTTATAGGCACAGGCACAGGCACAGGCACAGGCACACGCACACGCGCACGCACACACGCACGCACGCACGCACGCACGCACGCACACACACACACACACACACACACACACAGCGCAAAGAAACTCATAACCACCTAATACGACACCACTGCGCATGCCCGCCCGCGGCCTGTCGCCTGGGTGACGTCACCAATCGGCGTCCAGCCTAGCGTCATGCTGCACTTGGGAGGCGCGGGGCTAGTGCGGGGCCTGCGGGTGGTGTCGCCCGCATGGCTGCGAGGTCCGGGTGGACTCCCGCTGGCCCTGGCGCGCACCACAGGGACGTCGGGAGCGCGGGACCGGCGAGCGCCGGCCTCCGGGACGCAGCGCGGGCGCGCACTCAGCCTGTCCGCCGCAGCCGTAGTGAACTCGGCGCCCCGCCCGCTGCAGCCCTACCTGCGGCTCATGCGTCTGGACAAGCCCATCGGTGAGTGGGGCGGGCATATCCGTGGCTGCGTGCCCGGGTCCCGTAACTGAGAGCCCGCTGCCGGCGTGATGCACCCATTGGGTCAGTCCCCTAGGGACTCGGTCAGGACCTTAGCCAGGGAGAAACACGCAGATTTCCCCACGCTCGGAGACCGGAGACCGGAGGCGAACATTGATAAACATGTATTTGCAGAGATCTTTCAGTTGTGATCCGGCGCTCCTTTGCTTCCTCGAAGCTTTTGATTGGTGATTTGCAGTTTTGAAGCATTTCTGCATTCATTAGTTTTCGTTTCTGCCTCCAAATATGTAAGGCCCAAGACGCATGTAAGACTATTGAAATTCACGCTCCCTGTCAGAGCCAGACCAGAAGAACCCAATAGTGTTGGTACTGGGCTTTTTCCTTCATTACTGATTACAAAGATTTAGAGCATCTGAACACAGCCGGGTATCGTGCTTCCTATTGCCCGTCAACATAAAACCCACACAATCCCCTCTCTCTCTCTGACCCTCTTCTTGACACCTGTGACACAATATTAACTCCGTCTGCACGGAACGCTTCTGTCTAGTTCGTAAAACGCTGTCCGGAGTAGTAGATGGATTCACCTGGCCTTAGTGACAGAAAGCACTAGGGAAACTACCAGCTTTGAAAGAATTTGTTTCTGGTTGGAAAAGACAGTTGATGACCTACGAAGGTGTGGAAACAAATATCATGCACAAGGAGAAAGAACTTACTGTGGGTTTCCAATGCTGGAAAAACTAGTACTCCAAAGGGAATGCTATATTACAGAGGAGTAGAGAGATCTTGGAGAAATATTTTTAAGATCCAAGGATAGCCAAATATGGTGGCTCACGTCTATAGTCCAGTGTTCAAGAGGCTGAGGCAGGAGGACTGATTCAAGTTGCAAGCCAGTCTGGGCTATATATTCCGAAATAAAAAACCAAACACTTAGTGGTGAAACGTCAAGAATGTCCGCCTGACCTGCAACCCTGGAAAGATGTAGGAATTAGTGGGAGACAAGGCTGGACGGAGGAAGAGAAGAACAACTGAATTCTAGCCAATTTAGATGTTGATATGTTCAGTTTCGGTGTATGGATGTGCACCCAAATGCCAAAATTATCTGTTCTGCCTTCACCTATGTGACCCCCAATGTGCCCTGTTGGGTATGGTGTCTGTTTTCAGACGGGGTCCCATTATGTGTCTCTGGCCAGCCTTGAACCCCTGCTTCCGTTTCCCAACTGCTGGGACTGCAGGCGCTGACCTCCATACCCACCCGAACCTGTTTAGTTTGTGTGAGACAAGGGCTCTCTTTGTACTGCAGGTTGGCCACAACCTCCAGAGCTTGCTTCAGTGTCCAGGTGACAAAGGGGAGGAGTGAAGTGGCAGCAGCCAGGTGCCACTGTTGACATTCTAGCTGTGAATGCTCCCTGCTTGGGGTTTAAGCACCGAATCCCAGCAGTGAGAGATTAGAATATAGAGCCTATTAAATGAAAGGCAGGCCCGCCATGATTAGGGTGTTGTGTAATTCAGGGTTTACATAAGCATTCTATAATTCTGTTCTTAAAATCTGGGTGACAAAGCTACAAGGGCGACCTGCAGGCATGCAGGACAGACCAACTGCTGCCACTGTTTCTGTTTTCACAATTAAACATCATCGTTCCAGTGGCCGTACATCCTACCATGTAACGGGACTCTATAAAGTGTTATGAACCTGGTTTCCAGCCAGATCTCATGGATTTGAACCTTCAGCCCCACCCAGTGGAGGAACTGTGCTTAAATTACTTCACGTCCCTACACCTTCATTTCTTTCTCTATAAAAGGAAAGTGCTGATATTGACTTTATAAAGTTAGCCTTAACGTCCATCTTCACATGGTAAATACTTTGACAAGTGCCTGCATGTAAGAGTTCCAGAGGCGTTAGTCACTACCACTTCAGAAGTGGAGATTAGAAAATTATCTTTATAGTTATTTGTGTTGGGAATCTTAAGATACTGGCCTGCATGTTTTAATTCTATGTAAGATGATTACAGGGTAAAGTTTGTTCAGTGAATGCTTTTGGACGCCTACCATGTGTCAGGAGCAGAAATTGGTAGTAGAAATCTTGGTTTGATATGTATGTGCTTGTCTTATAGGACAGTGGTACTGTATTGCTGTTATTTTTTTTCTGTATTGATGTTATATCTAATTACCTCATAGAGCAGTATTAGTCGTCGTTGTGTTTTAGAAGGCAGTGACAAAGCTTTCTTGTTTCTCAGTACTAGGAGTGAAACTCAAAGCGCCTTCCACATGCTAGTCAAGCGACATACCACTGGGCTACATCGCTGGTCACTTAACCGATGTTATTCCAGGAAGTTTCGGCAGGTGGCGCTGTTTCTACCAGGTTGGCAGTTGTGTTTCCCACTTCACTGCAGTTCCCGGTTGTCTTAAGGGAAATATATCATTAGAGAATCGTAAGCTCAGTCTACACAGGCATTTTGCCCTGCCATCCCATTCAGAATCTGACCATTTTATTTCCTCTCCCAGAGACTTTCCATTTTGTAGTAAACATGTCTGTCTACTACCCGATTGGCTTTTCTTGATACCTCTGCACCGTTCTTCACAGAACATAACTGAAACAAATGACTGTGTCACAGGGAACACAGAAAGGAGTGCCCCGGCAGCCAGTGGGAACAGAAGTAGGGTTTTTGTGGGTCGGGATTTAGGTATGAGATGGAATTTTTGACTTAGGCTTCTGCCAGAGTGCTGGTTTAGAATTCTGCCCTAACACTGTGGCCCTGGGCACACCGTGCTCCCATCTCTCGGTTTCTGCACTTGTTACCTTTCTCTTGCTGTGAGGAAGCATCATGACCCAGGCTGGGCTCACCGTTCCAGAGGGGTAGAAGTGTCATGGCAGGGAGCCTGGCAGCAAGTCTCAGCGGAGCAGAAGCTGGGAGTTCACATCTTGAACCACAGACAGTACACAGTCCACCCAGAATGCCCATGACTTACTCCCAAAGCCTTCCTCCAGAGGCACACTTTCTCCCAGGTCAGACTCCTGAGGCTCCCAACAGCCTCACCCACTGAGGCCACTTGTCCGAACGCTAGAGCCTATAGGGGACATCCTCCTCAGACCTGCAGTTAGTGTGATAGAAAGAACTCTTGCCTTACTGTCCACTGTGAGAACCAGCAGTGTTTCCTGGAAGGTCCTGACACAGAACTGCTGTGTACCGGAAATTCATAAACACATAGTCCATTCTTTGAGCAGTGTCTTCCCATAACAGGGGCTCAAGAAATATTAATATTATTACTTCAGGAGTTAGAGAAAACCAACTCTAGTTATGTGTGTTATATAGGTTAATATACACTGATTAGTCCGTTCCAGTAGACTTGGGACACAGGTCCATGGTCCAGTGCCTGTAGCTGCTCACTTAAGCCCCAAGTCCTGCTCTCAGAACTCTCCTCTGTAATACTGTCGTCTCATTAAAGCTCAGTGGGTAGATGTCATCCTCCCTGTTCTCAGATGAAGTTGAGACCTCTGCCTTCAGCCTCTTTGCTGTCTAGTGTCTGCTCCCTTTGCTGGCCCCTATCAGCGAGTGAGCACACGCACATTGGAATACGGACTTGTAGCCAAGGAAAGCCTGGCTTCACTGTGCACTGGGTGTCATGAGGCCTAGTTCAGTGGAGACTTCCGTTCTAGCCGTACCAAGCAAACGGTGAAACGTAGTCTCTCCTCTAAGGAGCAGCGGTGTCTGCCTCACTTAGTGCTCCTCCATTTGTGAGGTGCTGTTACTAATGACACTCCCTTTAGGACCTGGCGAGCACCGTGTTTATACATATACAGTGTTTGCAGTGCTGGCCAGTGCTTCCTGCACAGCCCCTAAGTGTTACGTTTTGTTCAAGTTTTAGATAAGGGATTGTAAGGGTGTGCCTACCTCCTTCCAATGCCAAAAGATTAAATCCAGGGCCCTGGGTCATGCTAGGCAAATACTATCACTGGGCTACACATCCCCAGCTCCTGACTTTTTTAAAGACATGATTATACTGTGGAGCTTAACCTGGTCTTGAACTCAGACTCCTCCTGTCTTCGCCTCTTAAGTGCTAAGGTGTAGGTGTATGCTCCTCCCCTGGCCCCTTTTCTCTCATATTCCTAAGTCAGGAAGCAAAGTAACTATCAAGCCTGTGGTTAGCCGGCACCAAGGATGCTGAAGCAGGAAGAGCTCTGCGGATTCAAGTCCTGCCTGGGCAATACAGTAAGACCTTGTACCAGCAAAACAAATCTTTATACCCGTTAGACTGTACCTAACAGGCAAGATACGCGAAGCTAGTTAAGACTTCCAATTGGAGTAGAATTTCAAAGGTCGTTTTTAAGTCTCTATATAATGTACTTCCATTCAGTTAATTTCATCTGGTTTATTTGCTAAGCATCGGACTTTAGCCCCCCTGTACATGTGACTTCACATGACTCAGTACTGAAGGACAGAAAGCTCCACTGTAGAAGCCCTTACCCCGTACCATGTCCGTGAACTGTACCGGCTACAGTAAAGTGACGTTCTAGTGTGTTCGGAACAGCTGGGCCATCTCTCCAGCCTCTTTTGTGCATTTCTTCATTGTACTACTTCTTTCTCTGCTCTAGGAGCTTTATTTCATGTCTATGAGTACACTGTCCCTGTCTTCAGACACACCAGAAGAGGGCATCGGATCCATTACAGATGGTTGTGAGCCACCATGTGGTTGCTGGGAATTGAACTCAGGACTTCTGCAAGAGCAGCCAGTGCTCTTAACCATTGAGCCATCTCTCCAGCCCCTGGGGTAAATTTGTATTTGCTATATGGTTACAGGTTTATTTTCCCTTGATTTGATGGGTCTGGTTGTTGTTAGTTGACAGGTCTCTCTGGTTAGCCTAGGACTTGATCACAGACTGGCCTTCACCTTGATCCCCTGCCTTTGTGTCTTGGTTTCAGAGTATAGATAGCCAGCCCCACACCTGACTTATCCCCCAGTTTTGCCAGGTTTTATTAGGGAAGTTGCTGTTTTGTTTTAGATGGGTCTTGCTGCACAGACCCTTCATCTCAAGACCTTTGAGCTCTTGCGATAACGTCTCACTGTATAGCCCTTGTTGGCCTGTAACTTGCTATGAGGCCAAGCAACCTGCCTGGTGTGTGGGATTAAAGAAATTCTGGTAATCAAAGGCATACACCACCACAGGAGTCCCCAGTGCCACCACTGGAGTCCCCAGTGCTGCGGTTCCAGTGGTGGCCTGTCACCGCTTACACACTTTGGGATGTGGTGGTTGCGCTGGGCAGTTGGGATTGGGGTGGGGGAGGGTGGCAAGGGGAGTTGGTTGTTTTTGTCAACCTGACACAAGCTAGAGTCCTCTGGGAAGGGACAACCTCAATAAGAACATGCCTCCAACTATGCCTGAGGCATTTTCTTCATTAATGATGTGGGGGGGTCTGGCCCACTGGGGACAATGCCACCCTGGTCAGATGGTCCTGGGTGGTAGAAGGAAACAGGCTGAGAGAGGCAGCAAACATCAGCTCCTGCCTCCAGGTTCCTTTTATGGTGGACTGATGGAGATGTACACGCACCAAATCAACAAACGCTTCTTCCCACGCCATGGGCTCTGTCACAGCAGCAGAAGGCAAGACAGCAGCTAAACAGATGGGGCAGTTACCTGACTGAATGTGTTCCTTCCTGTTTAGGGACCTGGCTGCTGTATTTGCCATGCACTTGGAGCATTGGTCTGGCCGCTGACCCGGGTTGTTTTCCTGACTGGTATATGTTATCACTCTTTGGCACTGGAGCTATTCTCATGCGTGGAGCAGGCTGTACTATTAATGACATGTGGGACCGTGACTTCGATAAAAAGGTACTTTCACCCCGGGAAGGAACAGACAGGCCTCTGTCATTTTTTCAGAACACCTGATGACATCACACGAGTCCCGATCCCACCGTGAAAGGGGCCATTTGAGTGGCCGCTGTTGAGAAGTGCGGCTCACTCCCCTTCAAGCAGAAGAGCACCAGAGGGCAGGGTGTGTGCTGGAATTTTACCAGACTGAAAGGGTGGGAGACCAGGGTGAGGAAGTTAAAGGTAGGAGCTACAGTTAGAATCGGACCCTGAGTCTTTGTGTGTCTAAGAGATGTCAGCTTTCCTTGGCTGCTGTCCTGTAAATGAGGCTTCAGTTTGAGTGAACCCCGGCCACGGGCTCCACTCAGCCCCGCCCTCAGCTTACTCTCCAGCTCCAGGACCCAGGCAGCCCGGCCCAGAACTAAGTTGGAATTCCAGCACCTCAGTGTGCTACCACAGAGCTCTGCTTCTCAGGTAGTCTCACGGGGGTGGGTCCTGTTTAATCCTCAGTCCTATAGTTAGTCTCTTACTGTGCCCCAAAAGTATAAGCATATTGTATTGAACAGTTCCCCACCTCTCCCTCTCCCTGTCTCTCTCGTGCGTGCGTGTGTGTGTGTGTGTGTGTGTGTGTGTGTGTGTGTGTGTGTAATGGAAGATTGGCCAGCAAATGCAAACCTGATTTGCATGTTCCCATTTCCTGGGTCATTTTTCATTCTGTGTACCTTATGAATGAGGTTTCAGAGTCAAGTTTATAGTTCAGTGTGCCCTTTTTAAAAGCCCGGTATAAGGCTTATAGAAAATGAAAAAAAGAGCTGTAAATTAGCACATCTGTGAGTAATGGCATACTGATTTATAGAAATTATCATTGGAGGTTAAATATTCAAAAAGGATTTCGTTCTCAGTTACCTTCGAAGCTAATCTTAGACTTGAGATTGGAAAGAGGGAATTTGAGGAAGAAATGAACGTTTATATCTGAGTTGCCTTATCTGACTTGGAGACCATGTGGAGGTCTCACACCTCCCCTATGTTCACACTGCCCTAAGGTGGACTAGACAGGCTTTCTTCCTCCCACCGAGCACAGCCAGACTCCAGACATCACAAGCAGACAGCACACAAGACTATAGAAGAGAAGGTGGGAGACCCTCAGCCCCAACAGCATGGCAGTGACTTTTCTGGATGACTTTTTGCCTCTCATAAGAGGCCAGCAGCCTGGGGACACAAATGGACACAGACCATAGCCAAGCACTGACAAACGCCTACTCCTCCAGGAGCCATTGGAAGCTAAGAATCAAAAGTGAGCTAATTCCATGTGGAAATAATTAGACAGAATCCTCAGTTCCTTCCCAAAAACCCAACTAAAACAAGGTTAAAAATGAGATCCAGGAGGCCGGAGAGATGGTTCAGTGGTTAAGAGCACTGGCTGTTCATCCAGACGACCTGGATTCAGTTCTCAGAGCCCACATGAAATTCACAACTGTCTGTAACTCCAGTTCTAGAGGATGTGACACCCTCCAGGGTTCTGTAAGCACCAGGCACGGAGGTGATGACCAGACATAGAAGCAAAACGCCCATACAAGTAAGATAAAGATAAAAGAGATAGACTCTTAGACACCCAAGACGCTTGATTTCAGGTAAGAAACACTGAAAAATGCCTGAAGGAGTACAGCTGAATGTCTGAAATTGGGAAAAGGCAAAAGTACACTGTGTCCATTTTCATGAAGGAAATGCCTAAAACACAGTAGGCAAATCCACAGTAAGATACGCCTTCGTAAGAATGGACCGAAGAGCGTCTGAAACTCTTACATGCGCTGGAAGACAGACACCGACGTGTAATTCATTAAAAGAAATGCAGCCACGTTGGATTTCACAAGAATCCATGTATAAGTCAGAGGCCCTTTTAGAAGGATTAAAGGTGTGCACTAGCAAATGTTTGAAACCTCATACCCACCAGGATACCATTATAAAAACGCTCAGAACCAACGCTGAAGAAAAGTCTGGTTCCTGTGTAAGTAGTTGTTTAACAGAAGATGCCTAGACCGCAAGGAACATAAAATGCTTTGTTTTTCCCAACATCATTTGCTTTGATTTACTGCAGACTCATCATACAGGCACGGTGACTGCAGGGAGAAACAGTGCCAAGCTCATAGCCGGGCAGAACTGCCTGTCTATTGCTGGTAGGAGTTCAGGGTGTGCCAGACTCAGACGGAAGCCTGGCTTGTTGGTTTACTCTAGGTGGTGGTGTCCAGGTTATGGCTGCACTCCTGGGCTTTCATCCATAGGAATAAAAACTGTTCATTCACATGGCGTTTTCCATATGATTGTAGTGGCTTTGCTTGTAATAATTCCAAACTGGGACCAGCCAGTGTCCTTCATTGTCTGAGTAAACATTTATACTGTGGAAAACTTCAGTAGCAACAACAAACAAGCAGCAAACAAGGGGTCCATGCAGCAGTGTGGTGAATTTCTAGAGGATTGTGTCAGGAGAAAAACCCTGCAAGGATTGCATGCATGCAGCCTTGTGCTTCTGCATACGCAACTGCTAGGTGTTAGGAGTGGTGGGGAGCAAGGGGAGAGAGCAATTCCTGACGAAACTAGAGATCCCTGGATCTCTATCGGTTTTTTTTTTTTTTTGTGTATTGATGTACAAATTGTGGTTGCATATAGAATGTTTTCAATAATAACATTCTGATAAGAGCAGATGAGGATTCCATATTCTTAAATGTAGTTATCACAGAGAAAAGGCTTCGTTAAATAATCAAGCCATCCGGCATAGTGGCTTTAATCCCAGCACTGCAGAGGCCAACGCTGGTGGATCTCTTGAGTGAGAGCCCAGCCTGGTCTACAGAGTGAGTTTCAGGACAGCCAGGGCTGCTATTTATAGGGGGATGGGGACTCCTGCCGACCTTCTCCATCTTCTCCAAGAATCTGGGTTATATATTATCATGTAACAAAGCACAAGGGTTTCACAGTCGTTGCCATGGTTTTTGCTTATTTAAATTTTAAAATGTTACCTGTTTCCTTTAAAGGACGAGGTAAAAATCTCAGGCTAATTGTCACCCTTATTTCAGTTTCCTATAGGCAGTGTCTCCCATCAGTAGTGACGAGGCTGTGGTTCAGGGTTTGCTGATTACTGAACAGTGAATAGCTCGCACAGTGAATAGCTCGCGCATATATTAAGTGCCAAGTGCACAGCCACTGAGGCGTATCCAGTTTGCACGTCTGCTGACACTGGGCTAGTCATTGGCCACCGAGTGACTGTGGCAGACATCAGAAGCATGGACTCCAGCGTGAGGCTTTCCCAGACCCCAAGTTCCTTATTTCCAACAACAATGAAGTTTCCCTACTATAAGTAAGGTTGACTTTGGTATGAGGAAATCCCATTTCAGGGGACAATAGATAGCAGCAGTCATCATCGGTGTGTCTAACTGTCCACACTCCCCATTCACTCTGCCTGTTTGAGCACAGTCAGCTGACATCACAGACACATTCAGTAGGGTGGCATGTGGCACCGGGCTCATCCTCTTCACTAACTTCTGACTTAGTGCTTCCCTAAGTGTCTGCTGCGGTTCCCTCGCCCCCGAGACAGTCTGTCACTTTACCATTCCACCTGTGTGTGGGAAATGGACGTGCATTTGCTGGGCTGAGCGGCTACATATCTAGATCAGGAAGACACTGTTTTGTTTGGAGGTGGGGGGTGGGAATGATGTCGTAGCATTTAGCCCTTCATAGCCACTTTAAGCCATTTCAATATGCGGTGTTAGTTCTTGAGGGGACGTCAAATGTCGAGTTCACTCCATTCATATTTGTGCCTTGGTCCATCGCTTTAACATGCTTTTGTCTGCGTGTACGTCTGCACACCAGAAGAGGGCAGCAGATCCTTTTGTATTACAGATGGGTGTGAGCCACCGTGTGGTTGCTGGGAGTTGAGTTCAGGACCTCTGAAAATGCAGCCAGTGCTCTTAACCTCTGAGCCGTCCCTCCAGCCCTCACCTTCATTTTGAAATAACATTTATTTGTATGTGCGAAGGAAACACTGTCCATGAGAGGAAGTCAGAGTAAACCTTAAATCTGAGGAGGCGTTTCTCTCTCCTGTTGTGTGGGCTCCAAGGCTGGAGGCAGGTGCCAGCCCTGAGCTGTCTTGGTTGCCCCCGGAGCCTGTGTTAACTGTGCTGAGATGGACAACTGACCTAGTGTGTGAACTGAGGCACTGCTTTCCCGTGTTTAGGTCGAGAGGACAGCAAACCGCCCAATCGCCGCGGGAGACATTTCAGCCTTCCAGTCCTTCGTCTTCCTTGGGGCACAGCTGACCTTGGCACTGGGCGTTCTCCTGCATCTGAACTACTACAGGTACATCAGCTACGGTCCCACGGTTGTGTGTGAAATATCGCCTCTGACGTGTAGAATGTACGGTGAGGTGGCATTCTCCTTGTTACAAGTCTGCTTCCTGAGCCCTGCGCAGGACCTGAGTCAGCAGGGCACAGGACCTCAGCACGCTGCCGTCAGATCTGCTCACAAGCACAGGGCCAAGAGCACTTCAGAGCGTGCTCTAGGTGCTCCCGCTAGGATGCAGAGCACACCCCTGGGCTCTCTGTTGTGTATGCAGCCATGTGTGTGCGTATAATTTCCCTCTCACGGCCTGTCACTGCTGAGTACCTGGGAGCAGAAGTGGTTAGGCTCAGTTAGCAAAAAGTGGAACTGCGACTTTCCCAGAGTCTGTAACTAGTCAAAATAGCAGAAGAGAAAGATGTGAGGACCCATTCTTGGGGCTCCTAAATAGACACAGGCTCAGACGGCTGCTTCAGAGTGCGTCCTGAGTGAGGAGAGAGCTGGAGCAGTGCCCACAGAGTGCACCGTAGAGAAAGGCCTGGCCCCGGCAGACTTAATAGCGTGAAATGGCTGTGTTAGATGAGCTTTCGGCCACCTCGGAACAGTCTCTGCGGCTGTTTTCTCTTTCTTTGTTTGCTTGTTTGTTTGTTTTGTTGATGGTTTGTTTTTTCAAGACAGGGTCTCAACTGTGTGAGTCTAGCTGGCCTGAAACTCACTCTGTGACCAGGCTGGCCTCAGACTCACAGAGTTCCTCTCCTCTGCTAGGATGGAAGGCGCGTATGCGCCACTGCTACTGCATCTGCTGTTTTCTCTTTCTTGAGAGTGCCTGCCCTGTATGAAGGGACTCTCCTCCATCCGCTCAACTCTGCTGGACACATGGGGAGCGAGGGGCATGACTCACTTGGTGAAGTACTTGCCACATAAGTCCTTAATCCTCAGCCCCCACTGTGAAGTCAGGTGGGGCTGTGTGTGATCTAGCACTGGGGAGGCGGAGGCAGGCGGATCTCTGGGACTTGCTGGCCGGGCAGCCTCTCCTGGCCGGGCAGCCTCTCCTGGTTGATGACCCCCAGGTTCCAATGAGTACCTTGTCTCAAAAAGGAAGGTACGGCTTCTCAGGATCACATCTGAGGTAGCCCTACCTCGTCCCTCATGCACACGCGCGCGCGCACACACACACACACGCACACACACACACACACATGTGCATGACACATGCGCGTACACACTTTGTTTACTGCATGCATACCTTGGGATTTGCAAGCAGTTTGGAGGTAGCCATCAGTACAGGGTGGTTACCCTGGTGGGACTGGAGCCAGGTTGCTGTAACATTTGAGTCTCCCGAGCCTGGGTGAGCTGGGCGACGCTTGGCTCCTTCCTGGCTTCGCGCCTCAGCTTCCACTCTGCCAAAGGGAATGAGATTAGACGGCCGATGCCTAGGGAAGGTCGTAGAATAACTTACCAGAGTTGGAGCACTTGCAATAGTTCCTAGTCCATGAAAACACTTTTCTAATCATTTTCTACAGTAGATAAAGTCAAACTCTAGGGAAAAATTTAACAAAAATATTACAAAACACAAAAATATCTTGCAATTATTGTCACTGATGACTTGAATACTTCATGATTTCTGAGTTTCACACCAACCCTGTAATCTCTGTTTCCAGTATAGCAATGGGAGCAGCGTCCTTACTTCTTGTCGTCACCTACCCCCTCATGAAAAGAGTCACGTTCTGGCCTCAGTTAGCCTTGGGTAAGTCCTTTCACACTGTCTGCCATGTTCTTATATCCCGCACAGGGGGTGTGTGTGTGTGTGTGTACACGTGTACACGTGAATGTCAGATTAACCATCAAGTTTTATATACTTTAAAGGAGCTCAGTTAGTTATTCTCATTGGCTAAGAAACCTTACATATTAATTAAGATTACCAGGATTATTATTTTTCTGGAGTGCCTTTTAAACTCTAAATATGTCATGAAAAGGTGGTTATTGAGAGTATCCTATGGAGTTAGAAGTGAGGGAGGAAGCACGCTAGAAGCTCTAAGAGCTCCCACTCTCTGACGCTTTAACAGAACATGTCTGTTGTCTCTCCGCCTCCATTAGTAGACTAGAGTGGCTAAAAATCGTCCTTTGCTCTCATGCACCCCAGCGTCAGCATTACACACAGGTACTCAAGGCAGTGATGCTTTTCATGGAAGGAAAACCTACTTCTACGTCCCTCCTATTTCTAGGACGTTCTGAATTACTCCTAGGCCGGTTGAAATGCTGTGAGCCATTTTTCTAGAAATAAAAGAATGAAAAGACATTTCATGAAATGCGTGAGGAAGGTCTGATGGGATATTTATCCTCTCCTTGGATATCTTCCCTCCAACCACCTTATTTTTTTAAGGTAGAAAGCAGTGTTCCGGTGGCTTTGGCAATCTTTTGGTAAAGGGGGTCCAGGCATTTCCCATCCTCAGGCTGATACACTAACACTGGAACAGTTTCTCCTAACCTTATTGAGCCCTACGTGTGCTTCGTGCCGGGAACTGCACCAGGTACTCAGATAAACTAAGCCAGCCAGCGTGTCTATAGACAGAGGCCAGCACACACGCAGGCCATCCAGTGCCTGTGACAAACAGGAATGAATGTGGTGGGACCACAGAGGAGAGGCGTTTTCTCAGTAGAGGAAGGGTCTTCTGAATGGGAACAGACGGTGTAAGGCAGGGAAAGGGTTTCTGCAGAGTGGCCTGAGACGCTGTGTCAGGTCCTGAGAGATCTGAAGCCAGGGTATCCATTAGTGAGCTGAGCATCTAGCCTGGACTTCGGGAATGACCGGCCTCACGGATAGGATGTAGCAGCTGCCAGTGTGGGGGCGCTTGTGCAAGTGAGTAAGGGTGTAAGGCTATGTCTTCACTCTTGTCCCATCAGGCTGAGCCCGACAAGTCAGTTACCTTATTAAACGGTGGTGTTCCTTTTTTGGTTCTTTTTTTCGGAGCTGGGGACCGAACCTAGGGCCTTGTGCTTCTAGGCAAGTGCTCTACCACTGAGCTAAATCCCCAACCCCAAACAGTGGTGTTCTTACTGACTATGATATCTTAATTATCAGTTAAACTTTCTGTGCCTAGTGTGTTACTTTGTAAGATGAATGAAATAAATACCAACCACAGGAGGTGAGAAGATTCTGTGAGGACAGAGAGCAGCGGAGCATGCGTGACGGTGGTGACCATGTGACCCGTGCTGAGCCATGTTCCTGTGCAGTGCTGACATACAATCCACTTCCCTCTTCCTTCACCAATGTAGGCTTGACTTTTAATTGGGGTGCGTTACTCGGATGGTCTGCTGTCAAGGGCTCCTGTGATCCAGCTGTGTGCCTGCCTCTTTATTTTTCTGGAGTTATGTGGACACTGATATATGATACTATTTATGCCCACCAGGTAAAGAAATGATATTTTTTCTTAATTTTGGTTTCACTGCTGTTGTTTTCTAAGAACCCTTTCTTTGTGTAGTTTGGTTTTGTTTTTTTGAGACAACATTTCATGTTACCCAGGCTGGCCTTGAACTTCCTGCGAGGCCCAGGATGGCCTGGAGCTCCCAGTTGTCCTGCCTAAGAGTTGGGATACAAATGCACACAGAGCTTTTAGAATAAGAACCAGGTTAAAACGCAAGTTATCTTCCTACCCCGGTTAAAACACAAGTTATCTTCCTACCCGGATCGTTCACAGTTCCCTCGTCCAGCAGACGGTTTCTGTTCGAGTTTGTCCGTCTACTCCCTAACAGCCTGCACAGTCGGATCTCTTCTGTCCCCGTCAGATGAATAAGTAACTTCCCGTGGCTCCATGGGTAGTGGGGAGCAGAGCTGAAAGTCGGGCCCAGATGGCCTCCAAGTTCCGTGCTTTCAGGTGCTCTGCCTCTCCGTCTGTGTCGCACCGCAACATGAGACAGCGTGTAACGGTGTAGCAATAGCATTTCCTTCTTGTAGTTTAGTTTTTACAGTGTTTGAGACAGGGTCTCCTGTGTCACAGGAGGCTGTCTGTCCGTGAACTCCTGTCCTTCGGACAATCACTCCACTCTGTCATTGTTGCTTAAAGTCCGACGAATAGTCCTGTGACTTGGAATGGGATGACTGCTTTAAACATGGATGTCTGCTCTGGGGAACCAAGCTGTTTCTGAGCTTTGACAGTCATAAATAAATAAACCCTCATTAAAACTTCCAAATGCTGTTTGTTCTTACGGATCTGGGGAGATGGCCCCACAATTGTGAGCACCTGCTGGTCCGCAAGTGCCTGTCACTCCAGCTCCTGGGAGTCTCCACCCTCCCGGTCACATGGCAGACTCTCGGGCGCTCACGTGCACACAGAAATTAGAATAAATCTTGTTTTACAGGAACATTGGCTCAGGTGCACACATCCTCACGACGCTTAGTACTTCCTGCGTGGTTTGTTTGGGATGCTTCATTTCTGCTTTTCTCAGGTCATGACTGTTCATGTTTACCCCTTTGCTGAGGTCCGGGTGACAAACGCTGTGTGTGTCCCGTGAGTGTGTGACGGGATGCTGTATCATACGCACCATGTGAAATGATCAGCAATGCCCCACACAGTTACCACCCATTTGTCTAGTGAAGAGACATTTTTGAACTTGAAAAAAGATGATTTATTATTTAGTGCGTGTATGTGTGTGAGCTCTCTGCTCCTTCAGAGACAGCGGGAGAGCAGCAGAGTCGTGAGCACCCAGTTCTGGGAGGGAGGGGTCAGCTGGGCTGACTGGGAAGTGGTGGGTGTGGCTGTGCAGTGAGCTCTTTACGGTCTGTGATAGGAGCCAGAGGGGAACAGAATGAGACCCGTGGAAGAGCAGTACTCGGCAGAGAGTGAGACTTGAAGCCACATGTGCTAGTGCACGCCTTTCGATGCCAGCACCCAGCCAGCAGAGGCAGACGGAGCTCTGTGAGTTCCAAGGTCAGCCTGATCTTACACAGCAAGTTGCAGGCAACATGGAGAACATGGAGATAAATTATGTTAATTATAATAACTAATGATTGTAATTATAGCTACATAATATATAATTATATTAATTGTACGAAGAGGTAAACAGTTGATTTTAGTCCTAACGTCATAAAAGTCTAATCCAATCATGGCGGGGCCCTAAGAGGCAGAGCAGTGCACAGCAAGGGGACGGCTGGGGTTCAGTGTGAGGAAGTGATGTCCTGCGCATCCACCGCGCATCCGTTCTGCATCTCGCTTTATAGCTGTGATGCATCTGCAAGGTCTTTAGAATGCTCTGCGCTTTATAGCTGTGATGTATCTTCGAGGTCTTTAGCACGCTCTGCACTTGGATTAGAGAGCACCGCTGGTTGTGTGACCTTGTAAATATATTAAATACGGCTAAGTTGACCACTTAAAAAATGTGATCTTCAACTGCTGAATTAAATATCAAACATGCTCTTCTGTTTCTGGTATCAGGACAAGAAAGATGATGCTCTGATTGGCCTGAAGTCTACGGCTCTGCTCTTCAGGGAGAATACCAAGAAGTGGCTCAGTGGCTTTGGGGTCGCCATGGTGGGAGCACTGAGCCTGGCGGGAGCCAGCAGTGGTCAGACCCTCCCTTACTACGCTGCTGTGGCTGCAGTGGGAGCCCACCTGGCTCACCAGGTTGGACCTTTTCCTATTCTCCCTCCGTTTCCCTGGTATAAATTATGGAAATTATTAAAACAAAATAACCACTGTTCACTCACCAAGGAGCTTCTTAAAGCTAACAACTGCTTGGCTTGTGTGCTTTGAATCGCTCCTCCCTCCACATCAACTTGTCATGTCAAAAGGTTAGCATTGCTGGCTGTGGTGGCCTAGGCCTTCGATCCTAGTGTTCAAGAGGCAGGAGTAGGCACATCTCTGTGAGTCCAAGGCCAGCCTGGTCTACAGAGTGAGTTCTAGGACAGCCAGGGCTACACAGAGAAACCCTGTCTCAACAAACAAGCAAACAAGAACTAAACAAGCAAGCAAAATTAACCTTGTTGATTTAGAGGACAGCATAAACATTAATGGGGGTTTTCTTTTTCTCTTCTTTGATTTTTCTGAAATTACTTCTGATGTCTGCGAAATTTTCTCCTATAGCTGAAGCTTGTGGGTTGAATTCATTAGTCCAAAAACAAACTGATAAACCTTAAAAGAATAATGATGGTGGTGGTGGTGGTGGTGGTGGTGGTGGTGGTGGTGATGGTGATAGGGCCAGACAGATGAAGGTGCTTGCCGCCGAGTCTGATGGCCTGAGTTTGTTCCCCAGGACCTTCATAGTAGAAGGAGAGATCCTTGCGTTGGCCTCTGACTCCTACAAGTGCACTGTGATGCAGCTGAGTGCCACCGGTGTAGGGACCACTGCTGGCCAGAGAAAACACATCCAGAAATCTGCAATCCCTGTATCTCAGGAAGCTAAGCCAGGAGGATCATGAGTTCAGAGTCAACCAAGGCACTTTAGTGAAACCTGATCTCAAAGCGAAAACAAAGGGGTCAGTGTTAGGGAGTTAGGGAGCTTGCCTAGCACAGGTGTGGCCCTGGGTTCAAGTCCCAGCACCCAAACAGCAACAAAACCATCAGGAAATGCTAAGTGAATCCAAGCTCTGCCTGGAAAATGGAACTGTCCTCAGGGTGCTCACCCAGCCCCACAGCCCCAGGCTTCGAGCGAAACCCACATGGAGAGCCTTGTAAAACCAGCCACCAAATCTAAGTTGAACTGAATCAGTGGCTATGAAGTTCCGCACCGGTGTTGTAGAGTAGAGTAGAGTAGAAAGGTGTTCCCGAGGTGATCCTGTGTCTGATGACGGCTTACAGCTCTCTGGGAACTTCATCTGTGTAGGCAAGGCTGCAGTGATGTTTACCACAGAAACTACTCTGGTGCACAGCATGCCTGCTCCATGGCCTGCCAAAGCACTAGGGTTCTTCAGTGCTTCACCATTTCCTCTCCAGACAGTCTCAGGCCCTTGCCGAGAATGGAGACCTAATTAACTGTCTAGTCTCAACACATTAAAGTAGGAGGTGGCAAAGGAGGGGATACACAAGCATCTGTGAGTGTTAGAGAATTGAGGTGGGCCGAGTGATACTGTAAATGGCACCTGTGGTCCTCAGGACACACTTTCAGTTTTCCTTTTATTAAAGATAGTTCTCGATGTAGCCCTGGCTGCCCTGGATTTCTGCTTTGTAAAAGGAAATCCTGATTTTGAGTCTGCTGACATCTTAACAGAAAAGAGAGAGTTCAGGCATGTGGCATGTCCTAGCTCTAGGGATGCTGAGGCAAGAGGATCCAGAATTTAGGGCTAACCTCAGCTCCACAGTGAGACCCTGTCCAAGAAGGAAGGGAAGTTAAATGAGACTAGTTTGGTTTATCTGCAGGGCTGGTGTGGGCAAAGAGCATCTGACCTGGGCGGCTGGCCACAGGTCTGGGTCTCCGGATGCTCTGTGAGCACAGGAGGGAGTTAGAGGCACATGGGTAGAACATCTGTGGTTGCCATAGTAACCTGGGAGGGTCTCCTTCACTTAGTGAGGGAGAGCCAGGAGTGTGCAGCGTCTTTCTCAGTTGAGAGACTGCTGCAGAAGATCAGGCTGAAACCAAGGAGGGGAGCTGCAGAGGCCACCGTGAGTCCGCGTGTGGAAGGAAGGTCTTCCCGAGGGCAGGTGGAGGTCCTTTCCTGAAGGGCTTAGGACCCGAAGGCTTTCCTTTTAAACCTTATAAAAAGTTAGCGGTACTCACATGTACATAAGAGGTGTCTGAGGAATGGGACCCAAACTGAAACATGAATTCACCTGTGTGTCATGTCTGTCTTAGTCATGCAACATGACAGTGCTTACAGACAGTGATTTCAGAGTTACCTGAATCCTGAGCGATTGTCACGGAAGCCACACTGCAGTGTCAGCCCCTGTGTCAGTGGTGGACATTGGAGTATCTCACAGTTCTGATTAGAGAAGTCCAGCCTGTGGTTAGAACTAGGCAGAACAGTGGGTCACCTCAGACACTCTCACAGCCAGGGCTCGTAGGGCCCAGCTTGAGTGACTCCCGGAAGAGATGCTTGCATTTTTCTGCATTGGATAGTTGGAATACAGTGAGGCTCCCTACAGCTTAAGGTCTGTAGCTCAGTCCAAGCTGCTTCCCTCTCAGTAGGCCTGCTGCACTGCCTGCAGTCAGAAGGGATCCTAATGTCGCTCTGCGCTCTTCTCTTTCAGATTTACACCGTGGACATCCACAGAGCCGAGGACTGCTGGGAAAAGTTTACCTCCAACCGCACAGTAGGCCTACTCCTGTTCTTAGGGATTGTGCTTGGGAATTTGTACAAAGACAAGCCGGACAAGACGAAGGGAGCGGACGCTGTTGGAGAGGGAAGTGAGCGGACAAGCTGAGCTTGGTGTCCCCGGGAAGCAGGCAGGAAGACCGTGAGGTCAGGGCATTGAGTGACACAGGAGGGCCCTGTCTCAAAGCAGCACGCCCGCTAGAGTTGTAGCGTGTGGGAAGAGTGCGTGGTCACCGTGCGATACGCCCGAGCTCTGGGTCAGCATAGACTCATTTGTAAAACTCTCAGGGCTGGAGACCACATTGCTAGATTTGGACGAGCCGTCTGTTACAGAAGTAAGACGCACTGGGGTAGCATGTGCTGGACCTCACGGCAGCTGCTTCCCCCACCTCCCTTCCGGGAACCTGGGCTTCTGCACGCTGTGCAGCCTTCGTCCTTGTTCCTCTCACCTGGAGTTTCAGGAGCTTCAGGAAAACCTTGCCTAACTCACTGAGTTAGTTTTGTTTTTTTTTTCTTTTCTTTTTTTCGGAGCTGGGGACCGAACCCAGGGCCTTGCGCTTGCTAGGCAAGCGTTCTACCACTGAGCTAAATCCCCAACCCCCTGAGTTAGTTTTTTATGAGAATGGCCGGATACTTTATTTTCTCACTAAGAATCTCCTGTGAGAACTCCTGTGATCTTTGCTCACTTCCAAAGCTGAATTCAAGAGCCATTCTGATTCTGGGTGTTTTAGAAGAGTATGAGCAAATAAATATGTTTCCACCCGTGTGTGGTTCTCCATGATGGCCGGGCAGACACTGTGGTGTATGCGTATCTCCCCTTTATCTTGGTGGTCTGTGGGGTGGTAACGCATAGACATGAACTCTTTCCTCTAAGTTAGCCTTTCATCGTGTGTCTATCAAAGTAGCCAGAAAATCTAAGTGAGGTCAAGTCACCCCCAGCTCACACGCCAGGGTCCCCCAGTCACTCGGGACATGCCCAGGCTGACTGCCAGCCTCTGACCTGATCTCTCTTACCCTCCAGATCCACACTGCCCCGCACTGCCCCGCACTGCCCCACACTGCCCCGCACTGTCCCGCACCGTCCCGCATGTCCCGCACTGTCCTGCACTGTCCCGCATGTCCCGCACTGAGCAGACTCCACCCAGAGCTGTGCGCTTGCTGTAGAGTGAAGATTCTCCTCACAGCAGGCCTTCAAATGACACTCTCTCAAAGAAGCTTTGAATTTTCAACAAAACCGCCTGTGTTTCTTTTCATTCATTTTAGGCTTATTTGTATTTTATGTAATGAGTGTTTTACATGCATGTATAAATGTGCACCCCTGGGATTGGAATTAAAGATGGTCGTGAGCCACCCTGTGGGTGTAAGAGCAGCGAGTCTCCAGCCTGTGATAATCTTCTCCTTGTATTACATGTCTAGTATGTGGGTTGTGTTGGCAGGTATGTTCATGTACCAAGTGCATGCAGTGGCCACAGGCCGGAAGAAAGTGTCAGATCCCCGGTCCTTGAGTTAACAGACAGTTGTAGCTGCCCTGTGGGTGCTGGGAATTGAACCTGGGTCTTCTGGAATTTCAGCCAGTGCCCTTAACCATTGCGCCATCTCTCCAGCCCCACCGGTGCTCTTTTGATCTGTGCTCTTGATTGGTTTCCCCTTTGTATTATCAATTACTAAGTCAAGATACTTGGTGTAAGCAAGTCTTGCTGATGGCGAGGTGCCTTTGGTATGGGATGCTGGGCTGCAGTAAGCATTAGCTTGAATGGCAGTGGCGACAGGCTCACATAAGCCTGGAACCCCTGAAAGCCTCAGTGTCGAGGTCACAAGGTAGCAGCCCTACGTGCCTCACAGCCACAGAATGACGGAATCAGGAAGGAGCTAGGCCAGGAAGAGCTTGGAGGGAAGGAGATAACGTCCCGGCAGCTGGATGAGAGACAGCCACTACTGTACAGCTGAGATGCTATCTCCCTGTCTCTTACCTCCCTGGGCCGAGGGCTGTCCAGCTCAGGAGATGAGGTAATGGGAGAGGGAACGAGGAAACTGAGGAAGAAAAGTGTGTGGGGTGGGGGTAGTCCGGGTGCCCTATGGTAGACTGCAGACAGCCTGGAGATCCTACCCTTCCCGGCAGGGAACTCTGCCTGTTTTAGCTTTGACGGATTTCCGACTCTTGGCGAAGAACCCGGACACCTGGACAGCCAGCCCTCGGGGTAGGGATATTGGAAACGCTCAGACCCCGGCCATTGGCCCTGGCTTCGGTGAGAAGGGTGAATGTAATGAATTTCAGTCATGTTTCATTTCCCTGAGTGAGCTGATGACAGTGAGACGGAAACGCACCTTAATGAAAAATCTCAGCATTCGTCAGAGACGGGACAGTCGAGTCGCAAACCCTCTCATTTGTAAAGACGCTTTGACCTCGTAGAGTTTTTTTTTGTTTTGTTTTGTTTTTGTTTTTTTCTTCCGGAGCTGGGGACCGAACCCAGGGCCTTGCGCTTCCTAGGCAAGCGCTCTATCACTGAGCTAAATCCCCAACCCAACCTCGTAGAGTTTTAAGAGTTCTAGGCTTTTTTACTTTTTCTTACCATCTTAAGACTGAAGATGTTATGTGGGTGGATAAGGGGGAGATGGGAACAAAGTGGGGGGAGTAGGTTATAAGCCCCGAGAATGACAGAACCAACCAAGCTCAGGTCAGGAAGGAACCCAGGGGCTGTCCAAGGCTCATCCAGGATTACTGTGCCCCAGGGGACTTGCTGATGTGACAAGTTAGGGTCCTGGGAAAACGTGCGTGGTGGAGACCCTTGCTCTAGTCCATGTCTGAGCCCATGGGTAGAACAGAAATTGGTCAGAGAGGCTTAGAGCTCACTGTGCTGTGTCATTGAATGGTGGCCACCTCTCCTTCTCCCCAGTAACATTGCTAAGTATTCCACCAGACTGTAAAGGGCTTCACCGTCAGACTGCACCCCGCTATTTCCTAACTGAACCTCCACCCCACACACACCCTCCTGGCCTGGCCTCATCACACTCCTTGGGTCACACTTAGCCGTCCTGCTAGCAGAGGCATAGGCAGCTGAGCCTGCTGTGAGTCCTTGAGACAACCCAGGCAGGCAGGAGCCCTTAGGCACCACCTTCTGGTCTGTAATAACTGCCAACATTTAGCCGAACCAGCTTATGTCACCTCCAGTTATGGCCAGAGTCTTAGCCCTATCACATTCATGGTTTGAAATCCGAACCCCGAATATCTCCTGTGGCTGCATTTGCAGATTAAGCCTCTGAGGGAATTACTAATTTAAGAGTCAGGCGGGCAGCTGTCCCTGGAAGTAGAAGAGGCAAGTGTGAGCTAGTGATTGCAATCCCAGCTTTGACAGGTAGGGGGCTGTGAGGTCCAGGTCAGCCCGAGCTACAAAACCAGCTCCCCAAACCAAACCACTACAAAATGTGCAGACGGAAGCCTGCTAACAGCAGAACGGTAGCTAGCGCCAAGGGGTCATGCCTCACTTCCGGCATCCGGAAGACTGAGAAAATGAATTTTCTTGCTTAAGGAACCCTAGAAAGCTACTGAGCCTTACATGTCGAGGCCACACTTGAATGGAGTCCACCCAAGCTACTGCGCTCTCCACGCCAGTTCTCCCTCAGCTCACGGTCCGGCCCTTCCTGTGTCTGCTACTGCAGTAAGCTAAAAAGAAGACCCAGAACTTCCACGGCAAAGGCACCACAACCAGGCCTGAGCTAAGGACCAGATAAAAATAACCCTCTTGTATGTAGACTACAGAGTAAACACAGGCTTTCTTTTCGCAGGAAGATCTCAGGGAGGAGGAGATGCCATCACAGAAAGCCAGAGATGTAGTAAGGGAAGGGAGGAATGCGAAAGGGCTCGTGTCTCAGACCCAGAGGCAGCCCGGCCTTCTGACTGGCACCTTCACGTTAGCCTAGTCAGGCTGATTTGAGGCTTGTAATTCCCAGAACAATAAGTTCATGCACTTGATCTGTGTTAAGCCACTAGATGTGTAACAATCTGTTATGTATAAAATGAACGATTCCAACTCTTGTAGCCCGCCTTCCAAATTCCCTGAGAACCTACCGGGTCCTTACCTCAGACACAATGCTAAGAGCTGTGTTCTAGCCATAGCCCACAGCAGCGTGGTTTGGGGTCGCCGCCTTAAACCCTCACTTCTCAGGGGTCTGGGTGTTCAAATAGGTTGAGAATTTCTCTGTTTCCCCTGTTAGGAAGGAAAACTCTCTCTCTCTCTCTCACACACACACACACACACACACACACACACACACGCACGCACACACACACACACACCCTACCCCTGTCTCCACCACTGCGGTGTCCCCAGCACACCACACTGGAAACACTTGAGTACTTGCCTCTCCCTGTGATGAGTGAACTAACATTTGAATGTAACCTTTGAGTACTAACTATTCCACTGCGGCCGCCGGGCATGGTTAATGCCCTTCGAGGATGAACTCCAGTTCACAGTGTGAGGTGTCACAGTAAGAGTGTTTTCATCCCTCGCACACAAGGATCCAAACTGCAAACCGTGCAATGAAAACCAAAGACAAATATGAGAAAGTTTCTAGGAATGCGCTGGTGGCAATGTCGCTTTGCCTTGTAACAAAAACTGGAAGGCCATGCTCTCTAAGGTTCTTGTTTGAAACTACCCTGTGAGTAGAATCCTGGATTTGTCCGTGTGGTCTTCCAGGCCAGCCCGGGTGGCGTCCATCTTTAATCCCGGCACTCAAGTACCAGAGGCAGGCCTCTGTGTACCTACCTGTCACTTTCAAGGCTTGTAGAGTCCAGGGAAGATCGGGTGTAGTATTATGAACTTTCTTATGGCCTGAGAAACATTTTCTCAAGTTGCACTCCAGAAAGATCTACATCTCTCTGTCCACAGTGCACAAAGCCTCAGTCCTGTCTCCAGCTGACATGAAGACAGCATTGTTCCTTCCTTAACAGTAACCAGGCAGGAGTAAACTGTTTCTTTAACAACCTGGGACTTCCAGTGGCGCTGAATATTTTGCAATGCATTTATAGGAAATGTATGTTCCTTCCTTATGGCTTGTCTGGGTGACTTTCCCGTTGAGTAAGAGGCATTGTGGGTACATGCTGCCTTGTTAGATAGTAAGTACCAGGAGCTGACATCAGACAGACTCCTGTTCTCAATGATAAGATCGTTGCTTTATTGGTAGAGGGAGGGTTTTAGGTTTTAGGTTTTGTACTTTATACAGAACTCTCTCTTCTTTGGAAAAGGGAACATGTTTAACATCTATAGCTGACCTAGTCAGCCATCAAACACTGGAAACATCACTCACTATGTGGAAGATACGGGCTACTTGCTTCGGACAGAGATGAATCAGTCATTTTCCAACTTCCGGAAGCTTTTAGTGTTGTGTATAACACCGTGCCCCCCAGTATCGCAGTCCCATGAACCTGGTGAACACTTGAAATGTGGCTCTTCTGACCAAAGTTGTTAGCATAAAACACACGCTTAACTATGAAAACTTTGTATTAAAACCCACAAAACACAGGGGCTGGCTCTGAATGTCGGATCTCCCTGCCTTGGATGGAAGACTGGGTGGGATTTCGTGGTTTTAACCACCATGCCTGGCTCCTCAGTCCATTCTTTTGTCAGATTGCAGACCGTAAGCCCTCAAGAGCGAGCTAAGGCAGAGACACTTCCCTTTGAATGATGGTACCAGTGTCCTCTCTCTCTGTAAGACTCACAAAACTCCTGTCGGAAACCGAGGCTTGTGGAAATAAAGCGAGCCTTTGCCACTTTTGAGAAGTGTAAGAAGAGCGAACCTTTGAGTCCACACTGCTCCGAACTCAGCAGACCATTGAGACGTCTCCACCTCAGCTTAGTTTACCATAGAACTTAAATACTTTAAATAACGCTGACCTCGTGGTGGCGGCAATGGCAGCGTGAGAACTACATGGGAAAATGGCTTAAGCAAGACTCACGGCAAAGCCACGGGCACCTCAGAGCTATATCCACAGTCCTCTTTCTAATCTTATTTTTATTTTGAAGGAAGGGCTCACTAAGGTGGCCAGGCTGGCCTCTGACTCACTCCTCAGTGAGAACCAGCCCTGAAAAGTCAATCCTCCTGTCTCAGTCTCCTCAGTAGATGGGTTGACAGACCTGTGCCACCAGGCCAAGATTCAGTGCACAGTAAGCAGGCTCAGGCACTAACTGTGTATGGGATGAGCTCAGGAAACCGTTGGGATTGATTAAGTACCACGGAAGCCTCCAGCCCACACCTCTCTTCCTTGAGCCTGACCCGGACGGACCACCTGCTGAAACACCTACTTGACATTTTGACTTCAACACCAGAAAAGAGCCTCCCAACCTGGCGTGTTCAAAGCTGAATCTCCCTACCCCCAGCCTTGTTGCCCCACCCCCAACCCGTGCTCCCCTAGCAACAGCATCCCCTCTTCCTTTCCTCTGGCCAAAGCCAGGCAGCTGTCAGTGACTCCTCCTAGAAATGCTGTGTCCCAAGTCCAGAGCCTCGGAGCTCCGCCTCCAAACTCCATAGACAGCCCACTGCTTCCACGACGACCCAAGTCACCCTCTTCCCTCCCGTGGATCACCGCAACAGCTTCCTATATTAGTAACTGTCCCCACCACCCTCTTCCTCTCCACATTACAGGATTCCTTTAAGGCTTCAGGCGGCACAAGTCTGCCCACGCTCAGAACCTCTCAGAGACTCCCAACCTCCCTCAGGGTGTAGCTGAGGTCCTTGTGTGGTCAGACCCTGGTTACTGCGATGCTCCTCCTCTGCCTTCCTCCCTCCCTCCCTCCCTCCTTCTGGAAACACTCCTTTGGAAGTTGCCATGGCTGCCCTCACTCCTCCCCCATTAATCTTTGCCAATCTTTCTCTGTTTTCTGGAATCACAAGCCACTCATGATCCTAATTACGCTCTCCCTGCCTTATCTATCGATAGGAAGTTGATTTGTCTTTCCTACCCGCCCTCACCAGCTAGTAGTAGTAAGTTCCACAGGGCACGGGTGTTTTCTGTGGAGATCAGCGTTTTCCCTTCAGTGCAGGAACAGTGTCGAGAACACGGGGGTAAATTCTAGCTGCTCCTGTAGGCAAAGCCTTTAAAGAACACCGTGTGCCTGAGGTCATTGGTCATAGCCATTGTCGGTTCTCTTTCCTCCCCGAGTTCTGGCCTAAGCGTGTTCTTTTTAAAAGAGTAAACTGAATTCTGAACTGAGGAATATCCAATGGCTGAGATGCACCTAAAGAAATGTTCAACATCCCCCTAGTCATCAGGGAAATGCAAATCAAAACAACCCTGAGATTCAACCTGGAACCAGCCAGAATGGCTAAGATCAAAAAAACTCAAATGACAACAGATGCTGGCGAGGATGTGGAGAGAGAGGAACACTCCTCCATTGCTGGTGGGATTGCAGACTGGTACAACCACTCTGGAAATCAGTCTGGAGATTCCTCAGAAAATTGGACATTGAACTACCCAAGGACCCAGCTATACCTCTCTTGGGCATATACCCAAAAGATGCCCCAACATATAACAAAGACACATGCTCCACTATGTTCATAGCAAACTTATTAATAATAGCCAGAAGCTGGAAAGAATCCAAATGCCAATGTTTGGAGGAATGGATACAAACAGTGTGGTACACTTAAACAATGGAATACTACTCAGCTATCAAAACAGTGACTTCATGAAATTCATAGGCAAATGGATGGAACTAGAAAATATCATCCTGAGTGAGGTAACCCAGTCACAAAAGAACACACATGGTATGCACTCACTAAGTGGATATTAGCCCAAAAGCTCGAAATATCCAAGATACAATTTACAGACCACATGAAGCTCAAGAAGAAGAAAGACAAAAGTGTGGATGCTTTTGTACTTCTTAGAAGGGGGAACAAAATACTCACAGAAGGAAATACAGAGACAAAGTGTGGAGCAGAGACTGAAGGAAAGGCCATCCAGAGACTGCCACACATGGGGATCCATTCCACATACAGTCATTATTGGGGATGCCAAGAGGTGCATGCCGC
The DNA here is from genome assembly GCF_011064425.1 of Rattus rattus. NCBI lineage: Eukaryota > Metazoa > Chordata > Mammalia > Rodentia > Muridae > Rattus > Rattus rattus. The sequence continues at coordinate 10,872,136 of NC_046164.1, read as the reverse complement.
CAGGAACCCGATAAAGCTGTCTCCTTAGAGGCTCTGCCAGAGCGTGACAAATACAGAGGTGGGTGCTTGCAGCCAACCATTGAACTAAGCACAAAAGACTACGTAACTGAGGAGGTTTGCAACCCCATAAGAAGAACAACAATATCAACCAACCAGAATCCCCAGAGCTCCCAGGGACTAAACCACCAACCATGGGGGACCCATGGCTCCAGCCACATATGTAGCAGAGGATGGCATTGTCGGGCATCAGCAGGGGTAGAGACCCTTGGTCCTGTGAAGACTCCATGTCCCAGTGTAGGGGAATGCCAGGCAGGGAGGCAGGAGGGAGTGGGGGGTTGGGAGTGGGAGCACCCTCCTGGAGGCAGGTAGTGGGGGGATAGGATGAGAGTTCCCGGAGGGGAAACTGGGAAAGGGGATAACATGTGAAATGTAAATAAAGAAAATATCCAATAAAAGAAAAGAAAAAAATAGAGTTAACTTAGTAACTACTTACCCCCTTTGGTTCTAGTCTAACAAACATAAATGACCCAACTTCCTTCATGCAACGGAGAGACAAGCACAGTGTCTAGAGATGGACAGCGGCAGAGGTCAGCTGTGGCAGGAAGTATCCTTACCACAGATTGCTTTCAGGTTACCTTTCATCTTCAAAGACAGAAGAAAGGAGACACTAAGGATTGGAATCCTGAGTGGGGAAAAGTGCGGTGCAGACGGGTGATGTGAGTTCAGTCCCCAGAACCAGTTTCACAAAGTTGTCTCCTACACATGCGTTGTGGCACACACGTGAGCACTCAGACACGCATATGCACGTGTGTTTATACCTTACCAGCAGTAGTTTAGAAAACGTATGTATTACCGGTAGACATGTGTCTGTGTGTGGGTGTGTGCACGTGAGTACAGGCGCCTGCAGAGCCCAGAGGTATTGGATCCCCTGGAACTGACGTTCCAAACAGCTGTGGGCCATCCCACAGCTGATACCCAGCTGGGCAGAGCTGAGATCTGGACCCAGGTTTTCATTGTTCCCGTCCCGGCAGTCGTGTTCCTGTCTTCAGTTGGGCTTTGGCCGGCCTTCATGTGTGTGGAGATAAACGCTCCTGCAGGCTCAAATGCTAACAGAAGCTGCCCTCCTCCCGCAAACAAGTAACCAGTCCAGGAAGAAAGATGTACAAGTGCAGAAACCTCGGGAGGGGTGAACCGATTCTTGAGGCAGAAGGGAACAGACAATGGGGCAGTGTGGAGCAGCTGAGACGTTCATGCTCGCAGAAGTTGTCACCTTGGAAAAGCACTAGGCGGTTCCCTACACAATGAGCAGTGACTGCGACATAGCACGGCCACCGAGCACTTTTAATGTGAGACTAAAATTCTCTCGCTGCTGCTTTGTCTGCACATGAACTTGGGTTCCAGAAGAACAACCCTCGTTCACCAGGGCTCACCACTCTACCCTATAACCACAGCCCTTCGAAGCCATGACACCGGGTTCAGGTGGGATCCTGACATCCTCAATCCCTGCACAGGTACAGCAGGCAACCTGGCCTCTCATGCACCCTGCAGAAGTTGGCCATCCTCTCCAGCCCTGACTGAACTGCTGCCAGCCTCAGCTCTGATGCTCTCTCGAAAGGGGGACCCTGCCTGTTCAAAAACTATAGACAAGCAGGTCCCAGCCACCCAGCAACTTGTCCAGCGGTCCTCAGCCACATCCTCTCCAGTGTTTTGACCCTCAGATTGAGAAGAGATTCCCCCTCGAGTCTCTTCTTGACCCTCGTGTACTTTCGTTCATTCTCCTTATCCATTCTTGGTATAGTTAATGATTCTTTATGTTAGACTTTCCCTGGTCAAAGTATGCTTGGACTCTGGCCTCGTACCAAGTCTGACAGAAGGAGGAGAACTGACACCTCTGATAACCTCTGGGTAGATACCTTGAAATGAGCTGTTCATTCTCCTTAAAACCTACCACCACCAGCAGCCCCCATCACACACACTGTCCCTAGGCCCCCACCTAGCGTCAGATCTCAGCATGCTTCAGAAGGGCAGGTACACCCTAGATCCTAGGAAGAACGTGAACACCACGCTTTCCAAATCCATATAGTCGGAAACCCAGTGACCGTGAATGGGAGGACGCCCGGGTGTTAAGGCAAGCAGAGTGGGGCCCCTCAGTAGACCAGGTCAAGATCATTCACCCAAGAGCACTCTCTAGAGAGTTCTCCTGCTGTCCTAAGAATGGGGGACCTCAAAGGCCTAGGGGAGTTGGGCTGGATGAATCCTCTACACACATACCCTTGACTGCCCTGGAACTCACTCTGTAGGCCAGGCTTGTAGACAAGAGATCTGCTTGTCTCTGCCTCCTGAGTGCTGGGATTAAAGCTGTGCTCTCCCGCGGCCCAGCAAACAGCCTTATTTCAATAAGAATGGCTACACGTCATAGCTACAGAACCAACGTGGTGTATCACAGGATGGTATACACACAATGATCAGTTGACATGGGTCATAAAGACCTTTGACAGGGGCTAATTAGTCATGGTGTCTCTAGGAACAGAACAACTTGTCTTCCATATTACAACTGCTATATTGGGAGAAATTCTAAGTCTACATGTAGCCAAGACTTTGACTTGAGTTGTTACAGTGGAAAAATCACAATTCCTTACCCAGGTTCAGAGGTAGAAGAATTATAGACAGAGGTCCTTGTCCAATGAGTGTCTGTTGGCCCACCCTAGTCAGAGCCTGGAAGATGGGGCAATGTAGTTCAGTCTGGCTAAGTGCACTCATTACAGAGACACCACACAAAGGAAGGGACAAGGCAGAACAAGGCTTTGGTCAGTGGTAGGAGTCTCAGCCTACCATGCTTGTGTACCCTGTGTGTGCAGTGCCCAGTAGAGGCCAGAATACAGCAGCAGACCCACTGGGACTGGGGTGATGAATGGTTGTGGGTGCTGGGAATCGAACCTGGGACCTCTGGAAGAGCAGACAGTTCAGCTCCACTCTTAACTTTATTGACTTTCTTGGAGGCCAAGGCCATGATACATCCCTCAAGCTTGGTCTACATGGCATCAAGCTCTAGCTGGAGCTTGCTGGGTGGCACTCCATTTGGCACTGAGGGATGTACAAAGTAAGCTAGACTTCAGCTACGACTTGGTGAAAATGTCCTCCCTGCTGTTTTCTCTTCCTCTGAGGAGCTGTGGAAGGCAGAAGTCAGTGTTTGGTTCCTGCTTGCCCTTGGTGCTCTCTGAGCCCACACCTTTAGAACTTTCTGAAAGCTGGTGTATCTGGGCCCCCTTTTCCTCCATGGAAGGTGACCACAAATCCTGGCCTGCCTGGTGCTTTCTATGCTAAAGTAGAAAAATTCTGGGCAAAATGGGACCCTCTTCCCCCCCAGAATCCATAAATCCAGCCACCTTTTCACTCTTTGGAATGATAAGGATCAGAACACGGATTTGATCAATTTTAATCTCTAAGTCTATTTTGCTTGCATGACTGTGTGTGTGTGTGTGTGTGTGTGTGTCTGTATGTGTGTGTCTGTATATGTGTGTCAGTGTGTGTATGTCTGTGTGTGCAGTGTTTTTAGAATCTTAGTTCAAGCTGGCCTTGAACTTGCTTTGTAGCAGAAGCTGGCCTCAAACTCCAGGTCCTCTTGCTCCTATCTCTGAAGTGCTGGACTTCCGGGCATGTGCCACCACACCCTGATGAATCTTAGTGTTGTAACCCCAGCAAAAATCTGCAGTTTTTAAGGGGAACAGATAGTGAGTATGTAGATAAGATTAATTCAAGGAATGAGGAACTTCTTCGAGGTCGAACAGCTGTGTACGTGGCTTTTGTTCTTTAAAAATATTTTCATCTTCTCTCCCCGACCTCCTCTCTCTCCCTCCCATTCTCTTCATTTTCTTAAGTAGAAAACCAAGAACCAGAGAGCAGACAAAAGACAAAGCAAGAGAAGAGTGACTTTTCTTCAACTCTGGAGTCTGCTTACTCTCTAAAACAACACTGCAGGATGGTCCGCCCAAGGTACTTACTTATCATATCACACACAGTGACAAAGATTCAAAGTCCCACCGTTTACAGATCTGGCAGGAGAGACAAGTGATGATAAGGCGGGTGCACAGAGTGACAGGTGCTGATCCAGTCCCGGGTGGACAGGTCTGTAGGTGTGGGAACTGAAAGTCGGTCAAGGTGTCCTCTCACGGGGATTGGTAAGGGCGGAGTGACCGAGGACTCTGTTCTAAGGCAGCGCCAAGTGAAAGCGAATCGTCATGGGCAATACATACCAGCTGCAGAACTGGCCAGCCCCAGAGAGTGTGGGATGCTCGCAGTACAAGACCCCTGGGGAAGAGCTCCTCCCTCGAGGCAGCTGTTTATAGGCTTCCGGTGTGAAGGCTGCCCCTTTTCTGAGTTCTAGCTCAAAAAAGCCTAACTTTTCTTTCCCACCCCTCATCTCTTTTTTGGGTGCCAACCAAATCCTAAGCATCCACCTCTCTCTAGCTACTTGTAGACCTTCGCTGATTGCCTCACAGACAATTCCTCTCCCTTCTTCAGTCTCCCCATTTCCCCATTCTGTGCCCACCGCCACCCACACAGTGATCACCAGGATACAACCGCTGGTCTGCCCTGCAGCTGTGAGGTGATCCTCCTCAAGCTTCCTTCAGAGTCCACTTAAAAATTCTTTTATCAGCTGGGCTCAGTGACCCAAGCCTTTCATCCTAGTACTGGGGAGGCAGAGGCAGGCCGATCTCTATGAGTTTGAGGCCAGCCTGGTCTACATAGCGAGTTCCAGGACAGCCAGGGCTGCACAGAAAGATCCTGTCTCAGCAAACAAACAATTTTTTTTTAATCAGTGAGATTGAGAGACTACAGAAGGAAGCCCTGGTTCCTCTGTGACATACGGACACCTACATTTGCTTTTTGGTTTTCTTGGCATTGAAACTCCAAGAAGCCATGGTGTACAGGCAATAAATTACCACGTTGGGGGTAATGGATTAGTAGAAGAATCCTGAGTCCCTGAGAGAGTGCTTTACACTGCCAGCCTAGGCTACTATTTAAAATCAGTGTATTCTTTATTGCTGGATACCTATCTATCTACCTTACAGATGCCTTGCCTTATCCTGACTAGGCAGCTACCTTGTGGGACTGACAGATATAGTAGGTTTTGACTGGAGACTGGACACAGGACTAACATAACAACCTGGATCCGGGCGACACCGACATTACTTCCTGACCGGTCTGCACTGTACGTCCCAGTACACCACCCAGGTGCAGCGAGACAAACATGGGACAACTGACATTGAAAGGCAGTTTGTCCCTCGACGCCGCCCACCTCCTCCATGCAGGGCCACTTGAGGGAGGCAGCAGATCATTCACGACACAGAGGCGAGGGTGGCGAGCACAGACAGCTTTCACTGTGGTCTCTAAAGGGAGGGCATTTGAGTTAAATGTGGTGGCTGGTAACTCCAGCACTTAGCGCACTGAGGCAGAAGCTAGAGATGGCTCCTGGGGAGACAACACTCAGTAACTTTTTTTTTTCTTTTCTTTTCTTTTTTTCGGAGCTGGGGTCCGAACCCAGGCCCTTGTGCTTGCTAGGCAAGCGCTCTACCACTGAGCTAAATTCCCAACCCCAGTAACTTTTGATCCACACACATACACATGTGCACTCTTGTGTGCACATGCACACGCGTGCACACACAAACAGCATCAGCTGCTACCTGTAGTTCCTCCCGAACCTCTTAGACACCGATTGTCACTCTTTTATTCTGCGCCAATGCCGACTCAGAACTCACCCTTCCTTTACTTTCTAGGGGAAATAAATCTGGAATCGCTGGTAATTTGGGGTCCGTAGAGAGGAGCTCATTACACAATAACACAATAAGTAGGCCGTCCTTTGACACCAGCAGGAGGACCCTCCCTACATGTTTAGAGAGTCTCACTCACCTGACCACACTCCACTGTGTGGAGCTTGTGGCTGAAAGCCGTGGTCTCAGCACCACTTTCTTCTGTGCCGTGCTCTGGGTGCCCGAGCCCCCACAGCACAGACCTGAGCCTGTTCAGGTCTTTCCTCCTTCCTTGTTCAGTCCTTCCTAGGGCTGGCTCTGCAGCGGGAGAAGTTAACCCTGGCCTCGGGACTTCTGAGCGACATAGGTTTGATGGGGTAGGGATGGGAGAGCGTAGGTTGCCGACACTGTGCACCGAGAGTCTGCTGCAGAATGGGGTGGCAACAGCACAGGCCTCGGCTACAGATGGTAAGTGAGGGAGACGGCTGTCCCCGCAGTCTGTTGTGGAGCTTCATGCTGTGTGAGACGTCCAACCTTGACCCTGTCCTTCAGGTCATTGTAAGTTTATAGGGACCCAGGGAGGTGGTTTAACAGTGCAGCACATGGGGCTGGGGGAGGAAGGAAGGGGTATGTGAGTTCAGAAAGGTGGACAGGTGTTATTTAGTATTATTATTATTATTATTATTATTATTATTATTATTATTATTATTTTAAAGATTTAGACATTTGTCTGTGGTCCTGCCCCAGAGGTGTTCTGGAAAGCAAGCTCTCTGTGGAAGAGTGGCACTGGTGACCGCTTCGTAACATGCCAACTGCATGATACCTGTAGTTTCCGTGATGATTTAAAGCCATCTGCATGACGGGATTGAGTGTGGAGTTGGCTCGATTGGCACGTTTGACCCTCCTGAGCCAGGATCAGAACGACCTAAGCTCTGCTAAACCCAGATGCTGGAGGCCAGGCAGTCTGCTCTCACAGCCTTACTTGCCTTTGTCTGACTTATCCGGCCCTTTCCCTCCCAGGAGCAACTGACCATGTATCGACTTCAAGCATCGTCTTGCCCAGCGCGTGGCTGGGAACTGAGACCTGCTTTTTTGTTCATTTGGTTTTGTGGTTGTTTTGTTTTCTGTTTCTTAAGACAAGGCCTTCCTATGAAGCCCAGGCTGACCTAAAATCTGCACAGTTCCCTGCCCTTGCCTCCCATGTTTTTGGATTGTAAGCATGCCATGCCACATCTGGATTGGCTTGTGACTTCTCTTAAGGTTGACTTGCACCATGATTCACCCATAGGGGCAGCCTACAGAAACCATCCAACCACAGTCCGCTCCATCTGGATTGTCCTGCAGAGAGTGTAGCTCAATCACCCTGGAGGACGCAATCAAGGGGATGAGAGGGAAGAGGCAAGGTTTACCCACCGTCCTGTCTAGAATTTGTCAGACACAGAAAGTGGCTAAGTCTGGTCCACATTTACAGGAAGGTAAAATAGGTCCCTCCCTTTGGAGGGAAGAGTGCGAAGTATTTGTGAACATATCATAAAGCTGTCATAAACCTCCATAAGGAAATGTCACACAAAGGGCACTACGATGCCTAAACATCTCATATGGTATATGTGCGTGCGTCTGTCTGTACTCATGGACTGAATGCTTATATCCCTCCACACTTCCTGCATTGAAAGCCCAAGACCCAGTATGGCGGTGGGGCACAGCGCAGTTCACGTCTTACAAGAACGACTTCACGTGGTAGTTTTGTGTAAAAAGATTTTCATGCCGATACAACGGTAAGGTAAAAAAGAAAAGTTTACGTTTTTCGAATTAAGCATGTGACTTCAAGGAAGTTCTCTTGAGTTTAAGAGAGTTCTAAGTAGATGGCTCCGAGCCACTTCCTCCCAGTACTTTCTGTTCTCTCTCCCAGCCTGTGTCAGAAGGTTGGAGCTTCAGACATTCATCTGCATCCTGGCCTTGAGGAGTTAGAGGCAACTTCTCCTTTGTAGCGCCTGAAGGATTCACCCCATCCTCTTAGAAGCCTGTTCCAACTTGTCCCTCCTCCTTCTAGCCGCCATTTTTAAAAAAGATTCATTTATAAGATTCATTTATTTATTCTATATGAGTACACTGTCACTGTCTCCAGACACACCAGAAGAGGCATCAGATCCCATTACAGATGGTTGTGAGCCACCATGTGGTTGCTGAGATTTGAACTCAGGACCTCTGGAAGAGCAGTCAGTGCTCTTAACCGCTGAGCCATCTCTCCAGCCCCTGGCTCTGCCATTTTTAAAGTTTGTGTATGAATGGTCAGGACCTCCTCTCAGATAGCCTGGATAGGTGTGCACAGTCCCCACCTCTACCTACATTGTTCTTGGTCTTTCTTTTTTTTTTTTTTTTTGGTTCTTTTTTTCCGGAACTGGGGACCAGAACCCAGGGCCTTAAGCTTCCTAGGCAAGCGCTCTACCACTGAGCTAAATCCCCAACCCCGTTCTTGGTCTTTCTTAATGAGCTGTTTGATATTTGATTAAGTACCATTTATCGGGTTCTATAAATTTACTCTATTTCAGTAGCTACTAGATATGAGGCAGACAGCCCGCTGTCCTGGTTCTAGCAGAAACCGGTCCTTACTGTGGTACATTTGGGTCTGGTTCCAGGTCCAAGATGAGCACATATCCTAGCTATATTATGTTGGTATCAGGAACCACTTTCCATCTCCAGCAGTGACGTCACCTGCAGGCACATCTGTTGCCATGGCAATGGCCATACATTCCCAGCATACATTTGGTTCAGCTCCCACCTTCACCTGGGAGCAATTATGTCACAGTTTAAATAAAAGGCAGGTCCTTACTCCCCCTTGTTCTCTTTTTCTTCTTTCTCTCCCCCCCCCACCCCGTCCCTTCTGTCTCCATCATCCTCAATAAACCTCTTCTACTTGGGACTGTATCAGCCTGATGTGGTCTGTCCTTCTGTCAGGGACTCGAGCCGTGATTCTATCCCAACACACACCGTCCTGAGGACCTTTCATGGTCCTCACGGTTTGATTGGCCTCCAGGGTGAACATGTATTTCCTTCACCATTTTTATTTAAGGTTTGCTTTTATATTGTGTGTGCAAGTGTTTTTGCTTACATGTGTGTCTGTGCACCACATGTCTGATGCCCAGGGAGACCAGAAGATGGCGTTGGATCCCCCGGGACTGGAGTTATGGATGGTTGTAAGCCATCTTGAGGGGGCTGGGAATCGAACCTGGATCCCCTGGAACGCTAGCCGCTGTTAACTTCTGAGCCTCTCCAGCTCCCTCCTTCATTTGGATGCTTTTCTCATTGCCAAGTTACCCGAGAGGCTGCGTTTTCGACCATTGAGAAGTGTCCAGTCGACACAGTGAAATGTCAAGAGCCTGTCGCAGCAAACTGTGATTCGTGTATCAGGGAGACCAAAGATGGTGGTTTGGGGGTGAGGGAAGACAGGGGAGGAAAGTGTCATTCATACAGGATGAATCTTTCTGGGAAGCAAAGGAAAGATCTAACCGAGAGTAGTTATAGATTCCTGGTCTGCTCCACTTTGCCAGGAATTCTTGGGTCCGTTGGGAGCTTGTGGCTGGTTGAATTTAAGTCTTGTTTTACCTTAAAACGGCATTGTAAGGAACTGGTCCCAGCTAAGTTTCACTTTTGTTTGCAAATCAAGCAAGGCAAAGAAAGGTTTGTGTGCGGTAGGGCAACCGGCTACTTCCTCGTTTCAAGAGAATTAATTGCCCTTTCTGTTCCTTCTTTCCCTGTCCTTTTTTTTTTTCTTTCTCCCCTTCCTCCTCCTCCTTTTTCTTCTATCCGCTTTGTTTTATTCCGATTTCAGAGCAGTGGCATTTAAAAACCGTTTGCTGCTGAGGACCGACTTCAACGGCAGAGCACACGCTTTCTAACCCCCGTCCCCCCAGCCCTGAAGAATCCCACATAAACAAACCAAAAACCCCAACCGCAAACATTATTCTGAGAAGTCGATGACTTTCCTGACTCTGTACAGCACAGATAAATAGTCTACTGGTGGCAGACAGATGTGACTACAGACCTTGTCTGGCCCGCCAGCCATGTGGACCTTGGGCAATAATTAGACCCTATAAGCATCCTTGTTTCCACAATAAAATGGAGATAACAGAACATATTATGGGGTTTTAAGGATCGGATGAGATTACTCCTGTAAAACATTAACATTCTGACCAGAGAGCATTAATACACAGCAGACCCGACCACTACAGGAAAACACACCTGAATCGCACACGTGTTCTTGCTTTCCATGTTCTATAATTACAGAGCCCTGGCTCGAGTCGATTAATGGTCGGTTATTAATGGTTCTGTTCTCTCTCCCTTTGTCATAGCCTAACATATCTTAAATCGCTTATATGATAAAGCCTAACATACTTGTTCCTCCTCTCTCACCAAAAGCACCGCGTAAAGCGCAACAACCACCGCGTTAGACTTGATTAGAAACGATTCCAGCATTAGCACCCTAAGAGAGGAACACACGGCCTGCTGAACCCATTGGAAGGAGCCTCAGGGTTGTGTCTCTTCCAACAGCAGGCAACGTCAACAAGGGGCAGTGGCTGGGATGAAGGAATATTAAATCCCTTTTCCACGCCGGTTTCTGACCAGGCGTTCCTTCCTGTTGGAGCAGTACAAAGAGCAACTTCCAGAGAAGAGCTTCTATGGCCTTGTTAACACGAGAGCTGAGTTTGCATGACCCTGTCAACAGAGGCATGTACGGTTGAGGAATCCAGACGAAAGTCAGAGGCAACTGGGAGCCTGAGAGGGGCAGGAGGCACTTGGTGTCCCCGTTCCTTTGTTTCTGAGAGTGTGGAGACCAGGGAGAGAGCGTTTGACATCTGGCCAGCACCTTGGGTACATTCTGGCCTGGATGCTCGGCACAGACAGAAACCGCATCCGAGTATCACTACAAATAGTCCCTCCCTGGATGCTGTCCTGGTCCTGGTCTCCTAGCAGTGCATCAAGGATGTTTCCAGGAAGGCAGAAGCTGTTGCTTCAGCTGGGACTGCGCCACCAGGGAGTACTTAAGTTTTGATTTCCCAGCAATTACGAGAGAAACTGAAAGCACATTCTTCTGCCATGCGCTCTGACCCTAGCAGCCTTGCTCTCAGTGTGGGGGCAGTGGTTTTTTCGAAACAGCGCTGGCAAATTTGAAATGTCGTTGAGGCAGGACTGAAAGTTGAGGGAAAAGAAGGGGCCGTGGGAAGCAAAGGAGCCCCTCTCCACAGATCTGGCTCTCGTTGGCTGCAAGTCAGAAACCCCAAAACAACAAGCAAGTCTGCCTGAAGGCATTATTCCCTTCAGGTCCAGAGAGTGAGGGAGAGGCCAAGAGTTTGCCGTCTTTCTTCTCTATCTGTGGCCCCTTTCCCTGCCTGTCAGTCAGAGATCTGTATGGCTCTTAGCCCCTCAGCCTTGTAATGAAGTGGCCTCGTCCCCTCACTGTAACTTAGGCTACGGTGGCTACGGAGTCTTCTTAGCCCTTCCCTGTCAACTTCTCCTGTTGTGGTGTCATTGTAGGGGGAACAGAGCAAAGTCATTTCTCAAGATCTGCACCACATCAAATAGCATGTCTTTTCCTTCTCAAAAATAACAATACTCGTCCTTCCCCTTCGTAAGAATTAGCACGAATGGAGCTGGGCTTGGTGACACACGCCGTCCTTTCAAGAGGCGGAGGCAGGAGGATCACCGTGGGTTGCAGCCATGTTGACAGGCCAAGCTTCCCCTCTCCGCCCAGGTGTTAATTCTACCTTCTGTGTTTAGGCAGAAACTTCAAAGAGTGTGTTTCACCAGCTGTACAAATACTAAAACCAGTTTCAGCCAGCCTGGGTAGGGACCAGACTTTCTACCTCCTTTCTACTGACTCCACCCGTGAAATAACCAAACCCACCCAAAGAACAGGGCACACGGCTGCAGCCAGCCGAGAGGCAGAGCCGGGCCCTGGAGCCTTGTTTTAAGGATAGTTCTCCGGGACTGCTACCAAGGACAGTTCTCCGGGACTGCTACCCTCACCCGGCCTGTCTCCCTTTGCAGTGCCTGGCCTGTTGTGAAGCTGTGAAGGTCAGGCTCTCCCGCTCCAGGGTCAGCACTGTGAGGCACAGTTTCTCCTTCTTTCATTTGTGCCGCTTTCCCAGTCCTGAGCTCAGTAATGTGTGCCTTGATTAGATGACAGCCTTCCGGCTGTGACGGGACACACACACACACACACACACACACACACACACACACACACACACACACACACACAGGATCATCACGTTTTCCAGAGTACTTATGGTCCATTTCAACGCTTCCTCTTTCTAGCTTTCTGACTCAGGGAAGGTCACTCAGACTCCCTAAGCTTTGCAAAATGACTCCTCATTGCAAAATGAAAATGAAGATAATGTCCCCTGAGGCGTGGTAGGGGGAGAGAGAGAGAGAGAGAGAGAGAGAGAGAGAGAGAGAGAGAGAGAGAGAGAGAGAGAGAGAGAGGATTTTCCTTACTCTCTATCTTAGTTTTCAGGATAGTCTTTCTTGAGCCTAGAGCTCACTGATTGAGCTAGACTGGTTGATCAGTAAGCCCAAGGGCTTCCTAGTTCCTTCTCCCCAGAGCTGGGATTGCAGGCACACGCTGCCCTGCCCGGCTTTTTACATGGATGCCGGATATCCAAACTCAGGTTTTTATACCCGCATGCTAGCACTTTATCCACGGACGCGTTGCCCCAGCCCTCAGCTCAGCTCCCGAGAGTGTGGAATCCCAGCCACTGTCACGTGTATCAACATTTCTCCAGTGCATGAGGACTTGGCCGAAATCCTGTCTCCTCTCCTCCAGCTGTTGAACTCAAGCAGCTAGCTAACACCAGAGACCAAAATGCTTTACGTGTGTCCGAACTTTCCTGTCTTTAGGGGGTTTACGAAGCCACCCCACGATTTGCTTTCTCTCTGTTTAGGATTGTATCGAATCCCTAACAGCCTGCCCTAATCCTCTCTCAGAACTCAGGCTGTCAGGCTTGGCAAAAAAACAAAACACGGGGGCTGGAGAGATGGCTCAGCGGCTAAGAGCACTGACTGCTCTTCCAGAGGTCCTGAGTTCAATTCCCAGCAACCACATGGTGGTTCACAACCATCTGTAATGGGATCCGATGCCCTCTTCTGATGCATCTGAAGACATCGACAGTGTACTCACATACATGAAATAAATCTTTAAAAAACAAAAAAACAAAACAAAACAAAAAAACACGGAAACAAACAACCGAAGAACAACAGCAAACAAAAAAAGCCAACCCCACCGACTGAGCCCTTTCACCAGTCTCTTTCCTTGATTTCCAAGTGTGCTTAGCGGGTCTAGGTGGCTTGGCTTCCCTGGGGTGTGTTAAGGTCACTCAGCCCAGTGCAACACAACACAGCCCGGTGAGAGCTGTAAGCACCGATGGTCACTGGTTTCCTGCTCATGGGTACAGTTTCAGTTTGCAAGATGGAAAAGTTCTAGAGATGCATGGTGGTGCATGAATCAATCAGCCGACCAATCAGTCAATCAACCAGTCAACCAATCAGCCAACCAATCAATCAGTCAATCAACTAGTCAACCAATCAGCCAACCAACCAATCAGTCAATCAACTAGTCAACCAATCAGCCAACCAACCAATCAGTCAATCAACTAGTCAACCAATCAGCCAACCAATCAGTCAGCCAACCAACCAATCAGTCAATCAACCAGTCAACCAATCAGCCAATCAGTCAACCAATCAACCAGTCAATCAATCAGCCAGCCAATCAGTCAATCAATAAATATAAAAAGGAGACGTGCTCCTGGGTATGGGGGAGGAGGATTATTGTAGATCTGAGGGAGAAAATGACCCGAGGTGCAAACATGGCCAGACTATATGGGGAGAGAGGGGAGGGAGAGCAAGAGAGAAGCTGCTTACCAAGAGTGGAGGCCTGGGCCAAGAGACTGGCCGGACAGTAAATCAGCCGATTATAAAGCCGGCAGCCACTGGACTTCAGGGTAGGGAGGGGGGTTTGCCAGCCAGGAGGCCGCTGTCACAGTGGGGACTAAGGGACACTCAGCCCCTCAGTTACACATCTTTCAAGGATTTAAAAGGCCGTTTATCAGGATGGCTCATTCTTCTTTTCAGTGTATGGTAGCGACTGCAGTAAAATCTGCCCTGTGAACATCTTCCCGTTGATAATTCAGCAGTGTCAGTTAGGTTCTTGATCTGCCATCTGGTAGGTTGCAAACCCGGTGCCTAACAACATATCAAAGAGAACACTGGCTGCTAGGTTCTCCCAGCATTCCTCAGTCCTTAGCAGGTACAGGGTCTTCTGGGTAGGAAAACTCCACCCCCTAACCCCCTCCCGACCCCACCCCCGTATCCTGGCTGCCCTTCCCCCAGATACCCTTCCATTTATGGTGCAGCCATTTTGGTAGCCTGGCCTTTCATCTACCTTTTACCTGCTCTCTTGGTCTGACCCTCTCTTCTCCCCTCCCCCTCTCCTCACAGGGCCCAGCTCAGTCTGGCCACGTTCACTCTGGACTCTCCCTGAGGCCTCTGACTATGCTCTCCCTTTTGTCTACAGTAAACGTGCCTTTTCCTTTTTATTTCTTCTCTCTTTCTTTTTTTTTTTTATTCGTCTGGTGAATGAAATCCTAGACCAGTCATCTCTTTTTTTTTTTTTTTTTTTTTCTATTCCTTTTTTTCATTTGGCAGGAAGTAGACATGGGTGTGTGTGGATTCACACCCGAGTCAACTTGGAATGGGAACCGCCTGTGAAGAAAGCCTTGCGTAAGCAGGCTCTGGGTGGTAGGGGCTGAGGGAAGGTTGAGATATGAGAAGTAGAGAGGCCAGGCCCACAGCCCAGGATTCAGTTCTCAGACGGTTTCTTCCTTCATGAAAGTCCCTAGTTGTTTTTTTTTTTTTTTTTTGGTTTTTTTTTTTTCCGGGGCTGGGGACCGAACCCAGGGCCTTGCGCTTCCTAGGCAAGCGCTTTCCCACTGAGCTAAATTCCCAACCCCGAAAGTCCCTAGTTTTGTAATACCTCCTAGCTACACACTTCTGCCTGAGTCCTCCTGGAGACACTGCATATACCAATAGGTGTGTCAGCCCTTCTTTAATTGAGGACACAAGGTTCAGAGGCATTAAATGCCTTACAGAAAGTCACGTGGTCAGTAGGGAGGGCCGCTGCTCGACCTGAGTCCTAAGTCCTGGGAGTCTCCCTCCCACCTCTTCTGTGACTCACTCCCCGAGCCGTGCACCTCCCTGGACTCTGTAACCTTCCCCGTTATCAGCTGGATGTTCCCAGCTGGGCATCCTGGTGATGTCACGGACATAAACTGTCAAAACCTCCTAGTTTTCTGCTAAACCCAGTTAGCTCACTTATAAACGTCTTCAGTCCGTCTACAGGCAGTGTTCTGCCGGTCAGCCGGGAACACAGCCTGGACTCTCTCCTCTTTCTTGCCTGGCTTCTGAGGAGGCACCAAGTCTGCTTGTCTCTTCATAAAGGCTGTCCGCTTGACTGTCCAGCTTCACCGCCGTCACCAATCTTATTACGCCTGTCAGCGGTTGAACTCAGGTCGGGCAGCAAGGAAGGGTCTGTTGCCCCCATAGTGTCTAGGATATTAGCTTCCTTCCTAAGGAAATGCCAGACACGTCTGTTGACAAACATCCAACCTCCAGGACACAAAGTTGAAAGCACTCCATCCATATAGATGTGTGCAGGGAGTTCCTTACCTGTGCGAAACTTGCCTAGGCACCGGATAAACCGGTCCTGCGCTTGCAGGGGGTGGGGGGTGGGAGGTAGGGGGGTAGGGGGATGGGGGATGGGGGGGATGGGGTGGGCATGTGAACCCAAAGGCAGGGGGTGCAGGCAGCTCTGGGCCCTCCTCTCTCCAGCCTTTTAGACAGTGCTGATCCCACAGACTGGGATCTCTGGTTCAATTACTATTCTTCTTTTCCATGTATCTGATGAACACGTGTGACGTTTAGTTCATGACATTTTAAAGCATTTCATGAACTTTTACTCAGTTTTGAATGCTACATTCTATACCCAAAAGGCCGAGACACTCTATCAATATCTATAAAAACATTTTCTCATGATTGGCAAGTAACAATATAACTATTTCCCCTCCTCCTCCTCCTCCCCTCCTCCTCCCCCCTCCTCCTCTCCCTCCCTCCTCCTTCACCATCACCATCATGATGGTCAGTAAGATCTTTTTTCTGGATCCTGGCCACATTCCTTGCCACTTGTCTTGACGGTAGCCATTCTGACTGGGATGAGACAGAATCTCAAAGTAGTTTTAATTTGAATTTTTCTGTTGACCAAAAAAAAAAAAAAAGATGCTGAACACCTTTAAAAATATTTTATGATCACCTGTACTCCTTTTATTTTTTGAGATTGTTTATTGAGTTCATTGGCCATTTTACTGACTGGTAAATAAGATTTTGGTGTTTAATTTTTTTTTGTAAATCTTTTAAACAACACAGATATCGATACACAGGTATATCGTAAGTATATTTGGCAAAGATTTTTCTCCTGTTCTATCTGCTCATGAGGGTATATCTTGGGCCCTTCCTTTCTCCCCGGATTACAGTGCCACATTTCCACAGCCCATAGGCCACCGAGTCTGCCTGATTTGACAGCCATTGCGTTCAGCTGTGTGGCAGACAAAGGAAAGCCTCCCTTAGCACTGCTCATGGCCACTGGAGCCAGGGCTGTGTTTGCTGCCCTTGGTGAATCGTTTGCTCAGTCTGCTCAGCTCCAAGAGAAACAAAACAAAACCCTTTTCATTGTAATAGAAATCCTAGGACCTCAGTCTTGGGAGATTGGCCTTTTAAAATATAACGTAAGCTACGTTTGCCTAGTGTGGCCCCGTCAATACGCTTGTTTGGTTTTCCTTCTGAGTTATCTTGAATTTTCTCATATATATATATATATATATATATATATATATATATATATATATCCCTATCGAAGAGTACATATTCTTTCTTCGTATTTCTTCTTTTCTAATCTTTATGCTTATCACTTCAAAAGCTTCTTATATTTAATTCACTATTCCAAATACCACTAGGTTATAACGGTGGCATGATTATCTGATTCTATCTAAAACTGGGTGCAGCTTCCTGTTTCTCTGTGTAAGATAATATTTGTTATTGCTTTGAGTAAGTGGGCTTTGTCTTTTAAGTCCCTCCTTCCTGTGCCTCCTTATAGCTCCTATCGAGAGCAGCCATGGTTATAACTGCCCTGTAACTCCAGGGGATCCCACGCCTCTAGCCTCTGCAGGCACCTGCACTCGTGTGCACATCCACACACAGACACACATACTTACACATAATTAAACATAATTAAAAAAAACATTCTAAAAAGAGTGGCTGTTGGCCGTTGAGGGCTATCGGGATGGCTCTGTGACTAAGCTCTTGTTACCTAGGCTATCCGAGTTCAATCCCTACAGCCTGCATGGGAAAAGGAGAGAACCAACGCCTAGAGTTGTTCTCTGTTAGACACATGTGTGCTACAGCATATATATTCATGCATACATACATGTATACATACACACATCACATATATACAATTTTTGTTTGTTTGAGACAAGATCTGTTATGTAATTCTGACTGTCCTGGAATTTCATACGTAGACCAGGCCGGCCTTGAACTCACAGAGATCCACATGCCTCTGCCTCCTTAGTGCTGGGATGTGTGCACACCACATCCATTCTGGGAAAAAAAATTCTTTTTAAAGCTTTTGAAGAATAGCTTCTGAGAGCTGGAGAGATGGTTCAGCCGTTAAAGGCTGGGCTCACAACCAAAAATACGAGAATGGCTGCTGACTTCAGCAATGTTTATTTAATCTTAGTGTGTGTGTGTGTGTGTGTGTGTGTGTGTGTGTGTGTGGTATTTACATAGGAGTGTGCAAGTCCACACACCTATGCATGCACTCAGGAACCAGAGTAGAACCTTGGAGACAGGCAGATGGCCGGAAAACTCCAATGGTCCCCTTATCTCCTCCCTTCCCAGAGCACTGCCGTGGGCGTGCTCACATGGCCTTGCCTGCTCTTGAGTGCTGAGGGCTGAAATCGGGCCCTCAACTTGTGAAGAATTACCCAATGAGCCATCTCTCCAGTCCCTCCCAGGGCTGAGGAGTCAAAGGTGGGACCTTGCAAGTTCTCAGCAAGCGCTCTCCCACTGAACCTCATTCCAGATCCGACTGACCTCTTTTCTTGAGCTCCACAAGGAGATGGTAACAGTAATAGGGCTCTGAGGACAAACCACCCTTGCCGATCTCAGATAAACCTTGCTTATTCGTTCCTTCATAGTCTTTCAGTAGACTAAAGACATTTACACCATGGAGACATTTTATTTGTGGTTTTGGTAATTAAATCACACGTGAGCTGGGGATGTAACTCAGCGACAGATTGACCGCAGATGATATTCAAGGCCTGGGCCTCGATTCCCAGCATTACAAGAAAGCAAAAGACAAAAACAAGAAAAAAAAAAAAAACTTAAACTGAATTAGTTTCTAATTTGTGTTGTGATTAATAGCTATCCAGAGCTGGGTGCGTGGTACACAGACGGAGTCCTTGCCTTTGGGAGGCAGAGGCAGGGAGGCCACCAAAATCTGGGTTTTACTCCATCTTAGATTTTTGTCTTAAAGTCGTATTGGTTTCAAAGACGACGTTGGGAGTCAGAGAGAGAGAGAGAGAGAGAGAGAGAGAGAGAGAGAGAGAGAGCGCTCAGCAGAGAGACACATGTACAAACCACTACTGAACGCAGTTCCCAGAACCTTATCAAGGAGGAAGAGTGAGCGAGCTGGCTTCACATGCTTGCCCTGTGACCTCCACGTGCATGGCAGATGGATATCTACTGGGTCCCCCCCCCCCGCCACCGCTCTGTGGGCTGCTTCTGCACTCCGTCTCCTTCGATGAGCAGAAGTTTGTTCCTTTCATGAAGTTCCATTTGTTGATTTTTTTTTTCCATTTTGTTTTGTTTTTTAAACAAATAGGATTCTGTGTTCGGGCCGTCCTGGAACTTGCCATGTAGACCAAGCTGGCCGCAGATCCCAGAAATATGCCTTGCTTCTACCTCTACAACGATGGCATCGAGGGTTTGTGCCATCATGGCTGCCTTCCATTTGCCAGCTCCTGGCATTATTCCCTAAGCGGCTGGGCTCCTACTCAGGAAGCCCCCGTTCTAGCTATAGCCTGTGTTCCCCCTGATGCCCTTCTTTTTTTTTTTTTTTTTTTGGTTCTTTTTTTTTTCGGAGCTGGGGACCGAACCCAGGGCCTTGCGCTTCCTAGGCAAGCGCTCTACCACTGAGCTAAATCCCCAACCCCAACCCTGATGCCCTTCTAAATAGCTTCTGGTCTCACAGGAAGGCCTTCGATCCGTTTGGAGTTGACTAAGCTCAGGTGGTTTTCGTTAGCTGTGATTAATGGCTGTGCTTGTCCTCTCTGAGGCTGACCCTCCTCGGAGCAGCAGGTCCCAGTGAGCTCCCATCCAACCGTAACCAAACCCTGGAAACGAGATCACTGCGAACTTGGCATCCACCTCCCATCATTTGGGAATGACTGCTCCCTGGTGTTCCTCTTCTGGAGTCAATTTTAATCGTATTTCGTTATGAAATCCTGTATTCCCTCTCGGCTTCCACAGCCATTGGCATCTTAAGTGCCTCTGCTGAGTATCTCGCGCCTGTCTACCATCGCTTTGATTCCTCCTCTCCTTCACTTCCTTCTTTATGGATCAAGAAGATGACAAGCTGTTAGAGTGGCCTCCAGCCTATCCAGCATCGCTCCCTCTCCTCTTAGCCCCGTGCTATCATTTTCCTCTTTCATTCATTCCAAGTTTCACTGATGCTAACTCCTGCTTCCTGTTCCTCTGAGGTTTGGAGGGAAGACTCTGTCCCTCTGCCGGTGGTTTTGTTTTGAACTAGGAAGGCTTTGGATGTCCTCAGGACAGTGAGGTTCCTTTTCTTTCCATGTCACCTTTAGGAGTTTACCGTTTTTAGCTATTAAGGATTTTTAGGTCCTGAGTCCATACTTTTTCAGGCTGTGACCTAAGCGTTTGTGGATAAAGCTGCTGGGGGAGCCAAGATATGAAATATGAACAGTTTAACGCAAACACTGATGTATTTACTTACTTATCTGGAGACAGGGTCTTAGCATATGGCCTAGGCTAGTGTCGAACAGACTGTATATCTAAACCTGTATATCTCACCTCACAGCAGCCAGCAGCCATCTTCCCTCCTGGTCTCCCAGTACCGCAATCAATGTCCAGCAGACTTCCATTTTTGTGAGAAAAAAACTCTCTCTCTCTCTCTCTCTCTCTCTCTCTCTCTCTCTCTCTCTCTCTGTGGGAACATAAGAAGTCTTTATATGTGCTATAGTAAATCCTCTAGTTATATTATTCTGTTCATGTGAATGATTTTTTTTTACTAGCAAAAATGTATTACTTTGTTAGTCTGTGGCCCTTTTGACTTTTAACTCTAGCTAACGGTTGGAAAGATACTTCGAAACTTTCCAGGATAATTGTGTGCTTATAAATGTCTTCTTGTCTTTCTATGTTATTTGTTTCGTTTGTTCTAAGGGCTGTGATTGCAGGATTTATGTATTTAGCCAATAGTGTGTGTGTGTGTGTGTGTGTGTGTGTGTGTGTGTGTGTGTGTGTGCGTGCACTTGCAGAGGCCAAAAGACATCAAAATCCCTTCGAGTTGGAGCTTCAAGTGGTTGTGAGTGGCCCAAAGTGGGTGCTGGGAACCAACCTCAGGTCCTCTGCAAGAGCAGCTAGTGCCCCTAACCACTGAGCCATCTCACCAGCTAACACCACCTCCCCACCCCCCCACCCCCACCTCCCACTCACACCCACACCCACACCCACCCCCAGCGATCCCTGTGTTAGTCCCATCTGCTGTGTTAGTCCCATCTGCCCGTGTTTGCGCCACTCCAGCTCTTGTTTACTCAGTACTGTTTGCCGTCTTTTTATTTTCAGCTTTTTTATTACTACTATCTGGTTTCGAATATGAATCCGTGTTCCCGGCGAGGCAGATCTCCGCAGTAGTATTTTCCAGCACTAAACTTACACCTCTGAACGCCGAGTTCATCGGTCACATCCCGAACTTGTGTTTTCTCCCAGCGGTGCTACCAGTGGCCTTGCTGTGAAGCCTCTTGGCACCCCAGCTCTGAGAAAGCTCATCCCCCCGCCCCCCACCCCCTACCCCCCCCCCCCCCCCCACCCCCCCGTCTCAGCCAGGGATTTCACACCACCAATGGCGTTCCTCATGCACTCATGCAGAAGCAGTCAGTGACTCTGCCTGGCCAATTAGAAGGGGCCCCTACCTCTAACCCTGTGTGGTGGCTGTTCTTGGTTCAACTTGTCTGCATCTGGAATTAACTAAAACCCAAATAGTCAGGTACCTATAAGGGATTTTTTTTCTTTTCTTTTTGTTTTTTTCTTTCTTTCTTTCTTTCTTTTTTTTATTTTTAAATTGCTTCATTAATTTCAAATTATGAAAAAGATCCCCCCCCAAAATGGTTTAAATTGCCACAGTAATAGGAATGTTTAGAATTCAATGCAAAAATTAAACAGTGTTTATATGGAAACACCAAAAGTTTACAGAAAAGAATGCCCCACTGAACACAAGCTTGTAAAACAGTGGCCATTTTATGAGCCTAGAGGAAACCTTTGTCTTCAAGGTGTGAGGCAAAAGTCCTACCGATTGTCAGGTCCCGGTGTTGGGAAACTGGAGACGCAGGTAAGGCCTCAGGCGTCCTCTGTGCTCCTTAGTCTTTCTCTTGGCTTCCATAACCTGCGCTACAAATCTCCCAGAATCCTCTCCCCCTTCACTGTGATCAGGCTTAGGTCCAGCCTGTATATGTTCTTTGGTTGGTGGTTCAGTCCCTGAGAACCCCAAGGGTCCAGGTTAGTTGACTCCGTGGGTCTTCCTGTGGAGGAGTTTCTACCCCCTTCAGGGCCTCAATCCTTCCTCCTATTCTTCCATACCTAACCTAACCACCATCTACTGTTTGGCTGTGGCTGTCTGCAGCTGTCTGGGTGGAGCCTTTCACAGGACAGCCGTGCTAGACTCCTGTCTGCAAGCATAACAGGGTATCATTAATAGTGTCAGAGATTGGAGCTGGCCCATGGGATGGGGGAAGACCCACTTTTCATCTGTATCTTTTGAGGTGGGAAGATCCACCTTTAATCTGGGCCATGCCTACTGATGACAGCCTACACATAGAACATGTAAGAAGGAAGTTTTCGCTCATTGACTGCTAACTCTGCCCCTCAGTGGCAAATCCATTCCTCCGCTGGAGCCCAATTCTTTGGGATTATGGCATCCGCTAAAGTCCAGCTGAAACACCCAGCATCGTTGACTGGACAACTACTGGATTCTGGGACTTCCCATTGGTCAATGGCCACTGTTGGACTAGCTGGACCCCAGCCTGTAAGCCATTCTAGTAAAACATATATATATTCATTCTATAAGTTCTGTCCCCTAAAAACAAAACCTCTGGCTAATACAGCCTGACTGGACCCAAACACAATACCTGCCGTATACTAACTCCCCAAAGACTGTTTCAGAAGGAACAGTTCAGAGCACAGAAGTGATCAAAAAGCAGACTTCCTGGACAGAAAGCACAGCTCTGACTCTGGCTTGAAACCGTGGGCTAGTGGTTTAACGTGCCTAGGTTTTACTGCCTGTAAGACTGTGTCAAACACAGAGGATCCTTGTGAAAATTACACATCGAAATATGGAAAACATCAGAATCGTGCCTAGTGCTTATTTCTTTGTCCCAGAATCCAGAGGACAACTAAGGAGCGACTAGTGCTCCCTTGATGTTGAGAGATAAGATTCACATGATGGAGGATAGGGGCCAGAGGGTAGGGGTCTGGGACTTCACAGGGGTTAGGTTCTGGAACCAGCTACTCCTAAAATTGGCCGTGCCTGAAACCTTTCGGTTGCTTAATATTCTGTGACTTGCATAAAAGAAAGAAAAAAAAAGTTCCGAGATCAGTACTCCAGTGTCCCGGATTAGAAAGATGGGAGCCGGTCACATCCTGTGTTGTAAGTCTGTGGTTTCTACTCCCTCGAGTTCTTCTCAGTCCCATTCCTTTTCTTCTCCCACACCTCTACTACAGAGAAGGCTGGGCTTGGGGAGGAAATGCTTTCTGGATACTTTTGAAGTGTTTAGAGCCCGTGCTTGGACATGTAAACTGTTTAATTTATTATCTAGTCAGGACTGACCTTGAAATGCGCTCAATCCTTTTTTTTTTTTTTTTTTTTTTTCCAGAGCTGAGGACCGAACCCAGGGCCCTGCGCTTGCTAGGCAAGCGCTCTACCACTGAGCTAAATCCCCAGCCCCTTGCTCAGTCCATTTTTTAAAAAAATGGCGCTGACCCCAGAGCGCTCCACTCAATGCCTGGGGTCCCACACGCCAGTCTTTCTCAGGCAGCCAGTCGTCAACTGCTTCATCCATCTGTCCTCAGTCTCAAAGCTGAATCTTACTTGCAAAGAAATTATGACCCGGCCACCCACCTCCAAGGCACCCATGTTCTCTCCTGCGTTACTCCGACCTCACAGCAGGCCTGCGAGCTGAGGTCTCCACCATCTTTGTGGCTGATGGCGAGGCCTAAGCACCGGCGTCTGGGTCACGCTGACCTGAGTAGAATTTTACTTTCCCTGGTTACGGAAGGTGGGCACATGCGCAGTAAGAGGGCACAGGGGTAAGTGGTTTTATTCCTGTTCTGTCTCATCCCTGGTCCATCCATTAACACAGTGCGCCAATACCAGATGCATAGGAGCTCTCTCCCCACACCCAAGCAGCCAGTCAGTGTTTGCAACCTCTGATCCAGTCTGATTCTGACACCACTGACCCGGAGGTAATATCCGAGGCCACGGGTCACGGATTTGGTACTCCATTGGCCCTAACTTCGTGTCTTAGTTGAAAGCACAAGGTTTGTGCATCTGACCAGTTCTATATAAATTTGGAACTCTATGGCCCCTTCCTTGAGTTCCACTGATTTGCTAAGACGGCTCGGAGAATTCAGGGAAGCCCTTGCTTGGGGCCGCAATGTACTGACCTCTTGCTTTGTAATATCCCAAGGGTGTTTCCAAACAATGTGCGCTCTTTGCCTCACCTCCCAGGTTTCCAGTACAGAGGTGAGTCACCCACTTTTTCAATTTAACAGCCTAGATAGGAGTGGACTTTGTGGCTCATGGTCTAGGATGGGATGTAACCCCCATGGCGGAAGCCGTGTGGCAGAAAGATTGAGAAGCACACGTTTAATCCCAGCCTCTGAAGAGGCAGCATCAGGCAGGCCTCTGAGTTCGAGGCCAGCTGATCTACATAATGAACTCCAGGATGGCCAGGACTTCATAGTGGGCCCTCGTCTCAAAAACAAACGAGAAGAATGAGTGGTAAGAAGCAGAGAGAGGCCAGGGCTGGTGTGCAGCTGGACTTTCCCCTTTTTCCCCTTTTGAATCAGTCCTAGACCCCATCCCATGCGATGGTGGTGTTCACACACAGGCTAGGCCCTCCTTCAGTCAGTGAAAATGTCCTGGGGCACACTCAGTGCTCTATCTCCTAGGTGGTTCTAAATCCTGTGCTGACAACCCCACCAGGAATCACACCATACCGAGGTGGAGTTCTCCACTCAGTAGGGTACGTGTAGATGGTGACCCCAGAGGCAAACTCCTCCCTGAAATAAGCAAGCACCAAGGGACCCTTCCCATTTACGAGTCACATCTGGGAACAAGCCTCTCTAGTGTTAATTACGACCGGGGAGAACATCACAAGGATGTTGTATGGCGTGAGTCATCTAAGTTTTATATTCAAATGTAATAAAAGAATACATGACTTATTAGAGCCATAGCTAAAGGATTGAAAGACATTTGACCGGAACTAAACTAACAGATTTTAGTCAGCGATCCTGGAATAATTATGGCTGTGTACAGAATACCGTGTGTGTATGTACCTAGCTCGTGATTCATTAGATGAGTCATGCCTTCCCTTCCCCTTCCACCCCGTTCCTAAGAGCGAGAGGCCCATTTCACCTGGGATGATTTTCTGTTCAAGTTTTCCTCCTGCCTTCCCCTGCTCAGGGCCTCGGGACGGTGGCCTTCTGATGTCGGTCTTACCTCGGGGACCAGAACAGAGTGATGAAACACCATTGACCGTGCCCTCGCTGAACCCAAGCTTTCCATATCTCCTCTTGTCTACGCTCGTTAGCCACAAACACAAGACCCACAGCCTGGCTTTGGGTTTCACCAGCTGCTACTCAGGACAGCATTAGTGTCTTGAACATTTTGAAGTGACGGGGTTAGAAGGCCTCAAATGATCTCTCCTGTCTCCCACCCCCACCCCAGTCGGTCTCTTGCTCTTTCTTCCCTGACTGAGGCCAGTCACAGAAAGCAGAGACATTTTTCACATCCCTTACCATTAGCATTTTGAAGGAAACGCTTCCCTCTTCCACAACCAAATAACATTCTTAGTTGTTTAGCGAAGTTGTCTACCTGCTCACCGGAAAAGGTAAAAAGCAAAAAAATAAATTAATAAATAAATAAATAAATAATAATAATATTAATACCCAGACCAAATCTCTTTGGATGTTTCATAGCAAAATGGCTAAACTGTTTTCTGACTCCACTGGCCAAATGAATGCTTGCAGCCCTCGGGGCCTGACAGACAAACCGCTCCGGTTCAAACTCGAGGTCCTGAGAAGATTCGGTGTGCACAGTCGCACCACACAGATCTTCCGGTTCCTGTAGCCCAAACCGTAAATCTGAGCCTTGTAAAGGACCTGCCTCCCCAGCCGAGATGAGAGAGCGTCGGATCTGCAGAGAGCTCTGCAGAACGAGATGGGGCCCCGCTTTGCTTTATCACTGCATCTGCTGAGCTCCTGCGGGAGCTCCAAAGAGACGAGAAGAAAGAAATAGTCTACGGGCAACGCCTGAGTCTGGGTTTGTCACATCACACCAATAGTGACCCTAAGGCCGGGCATACATCAGAGTTTCTCAGCCTCGACACTACTAGGGCGTAATGCCTTGCTGGGAACTGAGGCCGAAGGGTGGTCAGGTCTCTGCACTGTGGACTGCTCTGGGCACCCCAGTTCTATACTCACTAGATGTGGACATCGCTTCCCTTCCACCACCAACCCCCAGCTATGGCAGGATATGAGGATGAGGTTCCACGAGTTGGGGGCATTTGTGAGGTGCTGGAGTGACCCTTTTGCAAAAATCCTGCCCCCATACAAGTTTGTTTGTACACTGTGCTTCAGTTCAAGAAAGATAGTGGCAGTGAACCCCTGATGTTTCAGAGGAATAAAGAAAGAGCTAAGACAAACCACTGAACTGAGAATAGGACCCCCGTTGAAGGAATCAGAGAAAGGACTGGAAGAGCTTGAAGGGGCTTGAGACCCCATACGAACAACAATGCCAACCAACCAGAGCTTCCAGGGACTAAGCCACTACCCAAAGACTATACATGGACTGACCCTGGGCTCCAACCTCATAGGTAGCAATGAATATCCTAGTAAGAGCACCAGTGGGAGGGGGAGCCCTTGTCCTGCTAAGACTGAATCCTCAGTGAACGTGATTGTTGGGGGGAGGGCGGTAATGGGGGGAGGATGGGGAGGGGAACACCCATATAGAAGGGGGGGAGGGGTTAGGGGGATGTTGGCCCAGAAACCGGGAAAGGGAATAACAATCGAAATGTAAATAAGAAATACTCAAGTTAATAAAAGAAAGAAAGAAAGAAAGAAAGAAGGAAAGAAGGAAAGAAAGAAAGAAAGAGGAAGGAAGGAAGAGCTAAGAGAAAAGAGAAAGCAGGCAGGGTGGGGTAGCGCTTGCTGTAAGAACTCCAGACACAGGATATGAACAAATCTACAGAGAGGTCAGGGTCACGTAAGCAGACCAGAGTTCCAGGATTTGCGTGTTGGTCTCCAGGTTATCCTGATGATTTGTATGTGCTCAGGGCTGTGGTGACAAAGCTGAAGGGATATGCTGCTTAGCTATGTGACCTCTGAAACTCCTGCTCACAGCAAAACTCGGAGCAGTGAAGCCAGAGGCTTAATCGGGACTTCTTGTCCAGCGATGTGTGCTCAATCCAGGAATGATACCAGCTTGTCCTCGTCTCAAAAATTACTCACGTGGGGGATGGTGGGTGAGATGGCTCAGGGGGAGAGCATTTCTTGCCAAGAATGATGGCCTGGGTTAGAAACCTAGGACCACATGGTGGGAGGAGAGGACTCCTAGTAGAGAATTGTCCTCTCTTCCATTCACAGATGTGCAACACATCCACCCACAACACACACGCACGCACAAACAAGTACATAAATAAATGTAGCAGTAAAAAGAGCTTTAAAAACTTACTTACTGGCACTTCCTTACTGGCACCAAACACGGTTATTCCTATTCTAAGCCAGTCAATACAACGAATATGTCTGTTGCTAGGTAAATATTTATAAAGGACTAGATGCTCAGTATTTAAGGTGTAGTCTAGGGTCCTTGTGAGATGGCTCAGTGGTTATAGTATCCACTGATCTTACAGAGGACCAAGGTTCGATTCCCAGCACCCACAAAGTGGCTCACAGCCTTTTGTAACTCCAGTCCCAGGGGTCAGGGTGCTCGGAACTGAGGCTGGATCCTGTGCGAGAGCTCTCACCCTCTGAGTATCCCTGTTACGTGTTCAGGAGGTGATGTCTCCAACTCGCCCTTGAGGCCGGAAGCAGCCCTGTCTGTAGTGGCTAATCTTGGGTGATAACGTGCCTGGACTGAGAGACATCTTGAAGATTAATAAAGCACCCTGTGGACATCTCCGAAAGGGTGTTTCCAGAGAGGATCAACTAAGGAAGTGTCTTAGTCACTATTCCACTGCCATGAGGAGACAACATGACCAAAGCAGCTCATAAACGGAAACGTTTAACTGGGTGTTTGCTTGCAGTTCAGAGGGTGAGTCCATGACCATCATGGTGGGCAGGTCTGCCTGATCCACAAGGGCCCAGTGTTGGCTTTTGAAAGTTTACCCCTGGTGACACACCTCCAACAAGGCTAATGCACTTCCTAATCCTTCCTAGGAACCAAACATTGAAATATATGAACCCATAGGGACCATTCAAACCAGCACAGTCTTTGCCCTGGAAGTGGTAGGCACCAGCTCACAGTCTGGGGACCTAGACGGAATCGATGCAGGAGAGGAAGGAGAAGGCGTACTATGCAGCCATTTGCTCCCCACCATGAGGTAAGCTGCTTTACTCTACCAGGCACTTCCTACCATAAGGGACTGAAATGTCTGAAACCCAGAGCTGAAGTGAACCCTTCATGCCTTAAATTGTTTTCCTCAGATGTGTGCCACGGCGCGGTAAAGCTCTCACGTGGTGCCGTGCAGAGCGGGATAGCACTTTCCCTGTAAAGCTTAGTCTTTCACATAGAAGTACATTAAAGCTCCTATCATGTGCCGGCTGTGATCAAATGGTAATAGCACAGCACCCATGGTCCTGTGAAGGATTCTGAGATGTGTGCAGCAGGAACATTCTGGAATCAATGATCAATGCTTGCTACATGCGGGAAGGTGTGAAGACCATGCATTGTTATCCTGCATCAGACCCTGCTTTCGACTCTAAGAACCTACCATCTTGTTTATATTGAGACTGGGCCTCATTACGTAGAACAGGCTATTCTGGAACCTGCTATGTAACCCCAGTTGGCCTTGAATTCACAGCAATTCCCCTGCCTCTGTGTTCAGATCACAGGCCTGAGCTACCAAGTCCATCAAAAAGCTGACATCTTTATGGCCCCTCATGGCCTCTGCAAACTGTGTCCGTGGCCTTCTCTCCAAGTATGTCATTCTGCCTAGACTGCTCTACTCCCTGTGCTCTGGACAGCGTCCCCAATCTGCTCCTGGATACAGAAGTGACACTGTCTCTGCTAGTTTAATCAATCAATCAATCAATCAATCAATTAATTAAAACCAAATTGCACCCAGATTATGAGTTTGGACTTCTTCCGCTCAGAACCCTAAAATCTGATACTTATCTATTTGCGACCAAACCAATGCTATTCCAGCCCGGATTTGTTTTGATTGAAATTAAAAAGCCATTACTTCTTTGCAGCCCGTATTTGTCTAGTGTGGATCTTTCTAGTTTTCAGACCTTCAGTTTCACCGTGGCAGATTCCCAGCGGAATGGGACTCTGGTCTTCACCTCCTCTTCCTCTTCTTTCGCTTCCTCATCCTCCCTCTCCTTTAATGAGCTCTCTTTCTCGTTACTTTTCCTCCTTACACACAGTTCTGGTTGGCTCACCTGCACCCAGGTGAAACTGAACCACTGGGGTTAGCTCCTGAGAGGACTCTACTTTTCTTGTCCTTTCCCACTTGTTTTTCAGAGATCACTGTTGGAAAGACGATTTAGTTCTAGATTTAAAAGCCATCGTATAGGGGGCCTTTGCCTCCTACCTTACAAGTGACCATTAAGGAGCGCTCTGGGTACTTCCTAAGCATGCGTATTCCTCAATCCCTTCTGAACCACACTGCGCCCAAGTTTGTAAACAAAATCCTTAGAGCGGAGGTTCTCAATCTTCCTAACGCTGCGACCCTTTAATAGTTTCTCCTGCTGTGGTGACCCCCAACCATACAATTATTTTGTTGCTACTTCATAATCATGGCTTTTCTACTGTTAGGAATCACAATGTAAATAGTTTGGAGATAAAGGTTTGCCAAAGGAGTCGAGACCCAAAGGTTGAGAGCCGTTAGCCTAGCAGCTTAGTCAGGGCCTTGACTGCAAGAGCTTTACAGGAAGTAGGTGCAAGAAATGAAGAAGTTACTTTCATCCTTCTGCTTGGGTAAAGGAGATTGGTGTCTCGGGTGTTTACCAGCTGTTTAAAAAGAATAGTGTTCCTAGATCATGGATATAGTGGGGAAAATGGGTGAATTGTGGTTCTTGAATAAAACAGACACAGACACAGGAAGGCCAGCAGTGATTTGGGGAAAATCAGACCTTTGGAGTTAGCCTAAATTTGAGCCCCCCTTCTATAACTTACATGTCCTGTGACTGTAAGTCTTTCTGAATCTTGGTCCATACCTGCAAAATGGATGTAATAAACCCCATGCAAATCCCTGTACTGCAAAGAGCTCACGAGTAGAAAATGCATCCCAGTGCACAGAAGCCATGTGCCCAGAAGCTGTTCCTTTTCTTCTTTCCCCGGAAGTTTCTGGGTTTTCTGGGCTATGCCCATGACAGGAGCGGCATGTAAATCAAAGGTATTGAATGATAGAACCCCACCCCCATGTAAAACTTTGTATGGGAAACATAAGAGGCAAACAAAACAGAGAGCCCAAATGATACAAATTGGTCCCAGAGCATGGCTTTGTTCTGGAAGAACAAGAGAGATGTGGTGCCTATCAAGAAGGGGGGAAAAAAAAAAAGAAAGAAAGAAAAAAAGCTTGCTTACTATCTCCCAGGGACAATTCCTACATTATGGAATCCCAGACCTACAAGTGACCTTAGGACCAAGAATGGTGGCAAATGCCTGCAAATTACAGCATTAGAGGTTCAAGTAGAAAGATTGTATGTTCAAGGTAGGCCTAGTCTGCAAAGCAAACCTCTTGTCTCAAAAATAGAAGAGAAAAAGGGTAAGTGTAAATGTCATTTGCATGACTTCCTCATGAGAAACGTGAAAACTTTAAATGTCAAACTAGTTCTCAGGGCGTTACAAAATAAGTGAGGTACTGCATTGCTTCTCCAAATTTCATCTGCAGAATCAAGATAGCCACCGCTCTTCTGAACTCCTTTGGGTTCCAGGAATCTCTCCACAACGACCATGTATATCCCTACATCACAAGACATTTGCACACAGTTTCAGGAGGTCGGTGGTCCAGGCAGAGTCAAGACGCTATGTGAGTTCAGCTGGGCGAACCAGCACACAGAAGGAATGAACCCGGGAGTCCTAGATGCAAAACTACCTGAAAAAATGGCTGTGTTGTGTTCTGGGGCTAAAAACAAAACCATTAACAGTCACGAATTACTTGCTAAGCACTCTTCATATGTTATCTCTTGTAATGTTTACCTCAACACCATTCACATAATGCTTAATTCAACCCCATACTTGTAACAATTAAGTCAACACCATGTGTATGATGCTTACCTGGACACCGTACCTGTGATGATTACCTCAACGTCATGCAGGAGGCACTGTTAACCCCATTTCATCAGGTACGGACTTGAAGCGTAGAAAGGTTAACAGCTCACCCTCTGTCATGTGGAAGCAGAATCAGACAGAGGCTTGGGTTTCAGACAGGAGAATCCCCCATGCCACTTCTTCGTTTAAACATTTTATAGTTTTCTAGATCACTCAGAGTAAACGCTAAAACGTCCCCCAGATGGCCAGCATCTCTGGCTTTCTGTCATCCCCACCCCCTTGGAATGTTCCACAAACCTTAGATCTGGTCCTTTACTCTGTGAATTTCTTCACCCAAATAAGACACCGGCTGGCTCTCTTAGCTCTTCCCGTCCTCGTCGAGGTCTCGGATAAATCTAGTTAGAATTAGAACCCATTCACTCCATTCTTTGCTTTGTCCTCTCTCTAAGCGCTCCTCCATCCCTGTGCTGTGGCCAATCAGAATGCAAAATCGACTATTAATGCCATATTATTAGTTGGTTCATGAAAGAATCCCCAACAGATGTTAGGTTTGAAGAAGAATAAGGTATTGGTAAGTCCCCTCGAGAACCTTTATTATAGCCAGTGTGATGACATCTGTCTGAAATTTCTACACTATGGGGCTGAAGTGGGAGGGTCATGAATTTGAGGTCAGCCCTGGATTTCATAAAAAGAGACTGTCTAAAAAACACTACCATCACCACCCCTACAACAGCAACAAAGTAACAAACAAAAGCCGGCAGGACCACTCACACCAGTAATCAAGACAAAAACCCCTGTCCAAAACAATGTTACTTTTGCGTTTGAGGTGTGTTTACATTGACTGGGGATTATATTAAACTCTCCTAGGCAATTCTGCCCATGTTCTTGCAATTGTACCTCAGGTGCCGGGAAATAGGGAATGCCACTCAAGTAAGATACTTGTTTCTTAGATAGCAAACTGAACCTTAAAAAGAGTCTTTCCTTTGCTGTAAGAGAGTAGTGAAAGGACTCAACTCCAATTTCAGTCATTCAGAAGGTGAGTCACTTGGTACATGAGTTGGATCTGGACCTGGGTCCTCCACGCACCAAACCCCACTCCTGCCTCTCAAAAACTTTCCAGAGAAGTATAAGCTTCTAACAGGACGAAAATTCAAGTAGCAATGATGACCTTTCTTTCCTCATCCATGAACACAGCGAGAGCTTCTCTTCATTGCCTTCTTAGTGACAACCTGACCACTGATGCTTCAACAGAGGACCCACATTTCTTAACAGAATGGTTGGCTTTCTCTTGCTAAAATGTCAAGCCAGAATCTGAGAAGAAATAAAATCGTCAGGGTCTCATAGGAAACCAAGTTTTGGCGAATAACCAGGAAACAGCATGTGCGCACGTGACGTCTATGCTATTCCCGCTGTGTTTGGTTCCAGACTGGGGTTCTCCACTGCTGTTTGAGCGCTAACTACAGTGCTGTGCTCCTTTGTTGGGCTGCTAATCCTGCTCCTTCCTCTCCTTGTGTCGTTTGGTTCCCAGCGTGTGTGGGGGATGTGGGTGCTCATCTATGTGTGTGCACGTGAAGCTCAGAGGTTGACACTGAGCATCTTCCTCAATCGCTCTCCGCCCTGTTTTGAGACAGGATGGCTCACTGAGCTTGGCATTTATCAGTTTGGCTAGACTGGCTGGCCAGCGGGACCCAGGGATCTGCCTTGTTTCCTCTTCTCAACGTTGTGATTGTAGACACACACCACTCTGCCTGCTTTTACGTGGGTGCTGGGGATATGAGCTCCCTGCATCACGATTGAGCAGCCAACACTCTACAAACTGAGCTTTCCCTCAGGTTCCTGTTCATAAGACTTCCCCTGCGCAGGGACAAGAAGGATCCTGTCCCCCTGCTTCACTGCCTGCCCTCTTCCTCCCTGCTACCACGGAGGGCCCTAGTCAGGACTGCCACAGTGCTTTACATGCCGGATGGCAGGCCTAACTATGCTGACTTAGCAGGATGGGAGGGCTCTGGGCAGGTGCACTTTTTAAGAGGTGACACTGGCTTCTTGGCCAGTCTTTGGCCCAGGCCACCATCTTGGTCAGCAAGTCCTCTCTGGCTCATCTCCCCTCTCCCTCTCTGCACATCACCTGGCTCAGGGTCACATTCACTCTGGACTCTCCCAGCTGTGTCTGCCTCTGACTATGCTCTCCCCTTTGTCTACAGTAAACTGTTTCCTCCACTATCCCTAGGAGCAGCCATAGCCTTTCCTTTTTATTTCTTTTTTTTTTTTTATCCAAGAAGTCAAAGTTCTGTGAGAAATTGAAATACAGGAGCTTTGAATTGCCCTTGAAATATATCTCCAATATCCATTCATTAACCTGAACTTGTTTTATGACTCAAGGAGGAAAAACCCAGACTGAGAAAATTATCTAATGGCAAAGTCCTGTGAAGAATAATTTTCAAAACTCCCCAGCAGAGATAAATATTTAACTGTAATCAGAGAACTTTCTCTGATTATTCCAGAGAGTGGTGCTGTCATTGCTAGTACCACAGGAATATAAAGAGAGGACTCGACCACTCCAAGGCTAGAGCTTGAGGGGATTTTATGTAGACATACGGGAGAGTACAGACAGCGACATCTGAAGAGTCTGGAGTAGGGAGACAAAGGAGTAGGCTAAACATGGCCAGAGGAATGGACCAGGGAGGAGAGAGGGAGGGAGAGAAGGAGAGAGGGAGAAGGGAAGGGAGGAAGACAAAAGAGGAGCTCAAGAGAGGGCCAGGAGTGCATGGACAAAATGGCGGGGTGCTATAGGAAGGAGAATCTGGAAAATGAGAAGCCCTGTCATAGAAGCCCCGCCATGGAAACCCCACACCTGGGCAGGAGACTTAGAGGCCAGGGCGAGAGGAGCTGAGGGGCCACAGTACTTGTTATCTGTGAGAAAAGCCAGGAGGCCAGCATTCACTTTGGAATGCTGGTAGGCACCAAAGATGGCCTGAGTTTCTTTTGGACCTGACAATAGGCTACCTATTGGCTACCTAACAGTGATTACTGACTGGCCAGGCTTCTGAAGGACTCATGACAGCGGCAGGCCCTCCCCTGGTGTGCTATAGAATACTGTCGAAAGAATGAGGGAAGCCATGGCTAAAAGTCACTCTGCAAGGGAGCTGAATTCCCGATTGTGCAAGGATGTGCTTCAGCTTTTGTATAGTAAAGTGGTGGGTGTAGCTCTAGTTACAATGAAGTCCTATTAAATAAAACAATGAGTATTTTCCGTCCTGTCTGCCTACGGAGATTGCTTTCGAGGATGTGTTGGTTTTTGTCATTGTGACCAGAGTTCCCAACATACAAAGAAGGGGAGAAGGGCTTACGTTGGCTCAAGCTTCAGAAGGCTTAGTCCATGGTTACTTGAATTCCCTGACGCTGGGGCTAAGGTAGGCAGAGCGGCAGGAGGGTGCTAGAGGAAGCCGTGTACCTTATGCCTGACAGCAAGCAGAGAGCAAGAAACACAAGGTAAGACAGGGCGAGAAATAGGCCCCAGAGAACTCATTTCTCCAACTAGGTCATTTCCCAAAGTCTTACCCCACCTGGGGACCAAGCATCAGAGCATGATCCTGTGGGCCTATAGGGGACACGCTCTCTTCCTCCCTCCCTCCTTATCTCTCTCTTTCATTCATTCTTTCTTTTCTTCCTCCCCTTCCCTTCTCTCTCTCTCTCTCCCTCCTTCCTTCCTACCTTCTTTCCTACCTTCTACCAGATTCCACAGAGAACATTTCATCATCAAACCTCAACTTTCTACCCGGTCCCCAAGGCTCATGTTCATCTACCAGTGAAAGACACATCCACCCCCTCCCCTACAGTGTGCACTGCCACCCGACACACTCACTCCAGTGTGTGCACTGCCACCCGACACACTCACTCCAGTGCGTGCACTGCCACCCGACACACTCACTCCAGTGCGTGCACTGCCACCCGACACACTCCGTGCACTGCCACCCGACACACTCACTCCAGTGTGTGCACTGCCACCCGACACACTCACTCCAGTGTGTGCACTGCCACCCGACACACTCACTCCAGTGTGTGCACTGCCACCCGACACACTCACTCCAGTGTGTGCACTGCCACCCGACACACTCACTCCAGTGTGTGCACTGCCACCCGACACCCTCACTCCAGTGTGTGCACTGCCACCCGACACCCTCACTCCAGTGTGTGCACTGCCACCCGACACACTCACTCCAGTGTGTGCACTGCCACCCGACACCCTCACTCCAGTGTGTGCACTGCCACCCGACACACTCACTCCAGTGTGTGCACTGCCACCCGACACACTCACTCCAGTGTGTGCACTGCCACCCGACACACTCACTCCAGTGTGTGCACTGCCACCCGACACCCTCACTCCAGTGTGTGCACTGCCACCCGACACACTCACTCCAGTGTGTGCACTGCCACCTGACACACTCACTCCAGTGTGCACTGCCACCTGACACACTCACCCAGTGTGTGCACTGCCACCTGACACACTCTACCCAGTGTGTGCACTGCCACCTGACACACCTTACCCAGTGTGTGCACTGCCACTGACATACTCACTCCAGTGTGTGCACTGCCACCCGACACACTCACTCCAGTGTGTGCACTGCCACCCGACACACTCACTCCAGTGCGTGCGTTATTGAAGTTAGAGTAGAACCAGCTTCTGCTGCTTGTAGTCAAAGGGCCATAATGAAGACCCCACTCCCTGACAGCTCACATTGGAGTCCGTTTGAAAAACCGTATGGAAACCCACTACTGTAGAAACTTCCTAAATATATGTACATATACGAAAGGGGTTTAAATGGAACTACCAAATGAGACAGAGGAAAATGCTCCCACTAGACATCTCGTGCCACCAAGGAAAACTCCCAATGCCAGGACCGGGTCACAGCTTCCTGAGTCATGGGGTCAAGGGGTGCTGTGGAAACATCCACGGTTACTCTCTGCAACCTGGCGGATGATAAGGCCCTCTTATTTAAGTCATTGAGCATGGAAAAGTCACGTGCCCAACTGGACGGTTCCCTCCTAACTAGTACTGTTCTTCCTGGACGTTACCCCGAAAGCTGCCGGAGGGAAGGTAACCATCATTGTCACCCAGCTGCAAATCTTGTGACCTGTGACAGTGACCTGATGCAAAATGTACCTGTGTAATAATAGGGGTACAGACATTAGGGGTCACCTAACCGCTTTTCAACTCGATTCAAGGCCTATGTATTAGTCAGGGTTCCCTGGAACCACAGAACTATGGACTCTCTCTACATGTTAAGAAAAGTTATTGGAAGGACTCACAGTCTGCAGCCCAACTGAACCAACAGCGAGCAGCTGTGAATGGAAAGTCCGGGAATCCAGGAGCTGCTCAGTCCCACGAGCCTGGTTGTGTCAGCTGGTCTGTGCACGCTGGAATCCTGAAGAGGTGGGTTCCAGCACAGGTGCTGGCAGGGACGTGCGAGCAGGAGAAGAGGGAAACCTTCCCTCCTCCCCTGTCCTTATGTAGGTGTCCATCAGAAGGTGTGGCCCAGGGGTTGGGGATTTGGCTCAGTGATAGAGCGCTTGCCTAGGAAGCGCAAGGCCCTGGGTTCGGGCCCCAGCTCCGAAAAAAAGAATTAAAAAAAAAAAAAAAAGAAGGTGTGGCCCAGATGAAAGGTGTGACCACCATGCCTGGACCTAAGCTGTTCTTCACTTGGAACTTGCTCTGTCCCAGGATGGCCTTGAACTCAGAGATCTGCTTGCCTCAGTCTCCTGGGATTAAAGGCGTGTACCATCTTGCCTGGGCCTAAACTCATAGCCACCTCAAGATCCAGATCAAAAGCCTATGACTTCCAGCCTCAAGATCTGGATCACAGATGTGACCTCCACTTCTGAAGTGTAGTTCATTCCGGATGTAGTCAAGTTGACAATTGGAAACAGTTGTCACAGCCTACTCCATACATGTAGCAAAGCATGTGAGACTACACAGATCCCTGGCCCAGGGGAAACACAAACACTATTGTTTTGCTAAATGAACATAGCAGTAGAATGATCCCTAAAGACAGTCTAATACACCCATGGATCTGAGCACTGCTTAGCCCTCATCGAACTTCTCACGGTCAGGGAGAACTAACACGGAGACCCACAACTGGACAGCGTGCAGAGTGTGAGAGACTGTGGAACACTCAGTCCTCAATGGGATGACTTCATCAAATCTCTTCCCTCGGGGCTCAGGAAACTCCGCAGAAGCAGAGACAGATAGATTCTAAGGGCCAGGGGTGATAGATGACGCCAAGGGACCCGTATCTTCCGGACACAGCAGGGCTGATGCACAAATGACTCACGGAGACTGTGGTAGCATCAGGGGACCTGCACAGGTCCATCTAAGCCAGACAGAGCACCAGCAACGAGAGGGACATGAACATGGCGTCCCACCCCTAACCAAGAAGCCATCTACGATGATACCTACTGGCAAAAGAAAAACCAATTTCCTCTATGGTGTGTCACTGGGTACAGAAACCACACTCCAGGTCAGGCCCCATGCCCGGGAGTAGTTAGCCAGCACAAAACAAACCCAATTAAAAAAAAAAAAAAGACAATAAAAAATTAAAAAGTACTTGAGAGAACTAAATCAAACACACAAACAAAAATCCCTACTGCATATGTAGCCTAGGGGGGCGGTGAGGGGTAGACGTCCCTTCTGCACCCCTAAAATAGCTGCAAGTTCTGCTCCTGTCTGGAAGTATACCTGCTTTAAGATCCTTGCTAGACTCCACTGGGATGACAGTTCCACTGCCGTCCTCCAAGAGGACTGTCATTGACAGTCCTCCTGGAGGCTGGGGGAGAGGTGACACGTATATATGCATATAAACAAGTTTAACTGCAGTTGTCCTACACAGAGGACTCTGCTCATCTGTAGCAGGAGGGTTTTGTTTGTTTGTTTGTTATTAGCTACTCCAATTTATGCTCCCAGCAGAATCTGACACGCACACACATTAGCTTATTTTTAATATGCCGTCTACTTCAACGGCTAGGCACTTCTCATCCTCCGCCTGCCCGATCGGGGAAGAGGCCAGCGGCCACTTTTCGGAAATCTCACCTGGCTGACTTTACCTCCAACTGCTACCATGCCCATCCATCTCCCACCGCTTCATGGTGAATTTCCCCCCACCAAGTCCTAGCCCCCACAACTCTAAGGGTCCCGCCCCATCTCCTTTGCCCAACAACTAGCCGCTGGCTTCTTTATTGATCGATCAAAAACCAATTGGGGACAAGGACCTTTAGGGTTTGGACACGCAGGTTCCTGATTGAATCAAAGCATTAGAACCAATCTCCAACAACACTCGTCGCATAAACCGTAGACTGCTAAATAGAAAACCCAGTGCTACCCGTGGGATCCTCCCCTCAGTCTGTTAGTCAGAGGTATCCTGGTGACTCCGAAACAATGCGGCTTATCACTGTTGCTCTTGGTCTCCTGCCACGGTCTGGTGGATGACCCCATCACTGAAGTTATCACACACACTGGCACTGGCTACGTAGAAATCAAGTTAGTACTAACCAGGAAGTGTGTTCGCTGCCAGCGAGCTTTCAGAGTTGAGGGGTTAATGACCTGAAACGAAGGTCCTCCCCAGAGAAGCTGAAAGGCTCTGACTCAACACGATGATAAGACGACCTGCTGACAAGAAAACCAGCATAATAAGGAAATCTGTGGCCAACCAAAAACTGGAAAACTCTTGACAACAGGTCAATACATGATAAAAATGTCTGGCACATCTGAAACTACAAGTAACAAATATCCAGATAAAAACTTTCCACCCCAAAAGTCCCCTTATGAACCTTCAAGTCCTCTGCAAACAGTCCCAGCAAACAGTCTCTGCTCCCATAGAGAAACCACTGCCCTTTGCTGTTCTAGCAGGGGACAATCTGCTTGGGTTGAAATCAGTCTCCTCTTTCTTTTATATTTATGCTGCCTCAATCACTCCTAATCCAACAGTAGCATTGGGAGATGCCATACAGGCAACTGGAAGAAAAAAGCTATCAAGGGTTTATGAGCAGTGAACCCAGTGAACAATAATGACTGAGGTGGGAAGATAAGCACGGATTGCGGTGCCACTGAGGTATGAATGTTGGAGCAGTAACCAATTGCCCTCCGATTGGCTCTAAGGCCTGTTCCATGGGAGGCAACATGTACAAGAAGAGGAACAACAACAACAACATCTGGCCAAGAACCTGTTTGCTAAATGGACACAGTATCGAACAGCCCTGCAAATTTGTATCAAAAGATTAGTGCAGCTCTGGGATTTCATTGGCAGTTTCTTTGCCCAGTGGACGGTGGCTAACACAGAGGCGTAACTGGTCAAGCTCTAAAGAAGTGTCTGTGGTTGCTCAGCCACCAGTGAGGAATCTGTATCTCACCCCTCCCCAAGGCTCAGGACCACTGTGGGGGAGGGGTAGAAGGAATGACCGAGCCAGAGGTCAGAAAGGGCCAGAGAGAAACTGTCTTCTGGACACCACAGGACCCCTGTGCTCTTGAGCTCACGGCAGCTGTGGTTCCTACAGATCTATGTGCCCAAGAGCAAGTCCGTCAACATTCCAGCACCGAGCTGGAGGAGCTCATGAGCCCCACCCCTAACTGAGGAGTTAGCTATGCCAAATTGATGGTTTCTGGGCGAGGGAGAATCAGTTTCATTAAGGTTGTAGTTCCTGGGGGAAAGGGGGTCACTATGCTCCAATTGATGGCCTCACACTCAGGAATAGAAAGGCAGCACAAATGAGACCCCATGACTTATCAAAACCAACAGAAAGAATACAAACTCGGGACACAGGGACGTGGGGGGTGAGTCTTGGAAATTTTAAGGAGAAGAATAGGAGCGAATATAATCGAATTTTGCTGAACGAAAATTCAAAAAAAAATTAATAAGAATACTATTTTAAACATTATCTTCCCAGCACTGGGGAGGGGGAGGGGGGCAAACCCAGGCGGATCTCTGAGTTTGAGTGAGGCCTGGTCTATTGAGTGAGTTCCAGAGTTCCAGGACAGCTAGGGCTCCACAGAGAAACCCTGTGTCAAACAAACAAACGGACGAATGGACAAGTTATAAAATGCTTGTTTAAGGAAATAGGCTCAAGGGGCCAGCAAGATGACTTAGCAGGTAAAGGCTCTCGCTGCCAAGCCTGAGACCCTGAGTTCGATCCCTGTAACCCCCGTGCTGAAAAGAGCAAACCAACTCTATAAATTATCTTCTGATGTCCACATGTGCGCCGTAGCAGGCATGCACACACATGATACATATGTGTGCATACAATAAGTATTTTTTTTAAGAAAATGAGACCAGCAAGATACCACCAAAACCGAATGGAAGTGTTGGCAGTCTGTGTCCTCTACTTCTCTACCGTAGGCGTGCTTGAAGCATCCACAAACAGCACTGTCCTTGCTGTCCATTTGTCAAGCAAAAGATACTACCCTGCAGATTCGACTTCCCCTGGAAATGTGTGGTCTCGCTGTATAAACTGCCTCATTGTCCTGAAAATAGTGCTTTTCTTCCTTCAGAGCCCTGAAATGGAATTTGGTGCCTCTTTCTGTCCTCAGGAGTCCGTTCGTTCTGGGAATCATTTCTTTGGCTAGCTTAGTCTGCCTTGGGTTTTTGCAACAAACAACCCTGCCTTCTCCTCCTCTGTGTCCAGCATGCTCCCCAGGGAGGAAGCAGAACAATCTTTCTGGAGCTGGGACCTCCCCCCTGCTCAGGAGAGGCTTGCATGCTTGGCCCCGTCTCATTTTTCTTCTCCTACACCCTTTCCTCGTTCCTGGACCTCTGAACTCAGGCATATCTGAATCTGAATCTGGTGAGTGTCTCCTAGAATCAACCCCGTACTCCCCCAGGACCATCTGGGCTAGGGGCCAAGGGTTAACACAGAACAAACAATCCATTTGCACTATACACATGCTAAAATAACACACATGTTCAGAATCCGTCACGTGGGGTAAAGTACAAATGGGTTTTTATAACAGAATAGAAAAGTGCTTCTACCCATCCCTCTCACCCCTTACCATTTCCCGGGGTCACAAACAAGTCTCTGGAAAGAGCTGCGTCACGGGGCATATTCTGCATGGTGCATGGTTGATGTCAGCATAGTTTCTTCCCAGTAAGAAAACAAAATCTCTCTGACACATAATTGAGTAATATATATTATATTATATTATATTATATTATATTATATAGTATATAATAATATAAAACATTATATGGGATACTATAAGAAGTTATGACTTGGTTAAAAATGTTTGAACTATGTCTGTTTCTGCAACAGCTACCATAAACAACACAAGCAGGAGCTGAGGTGAGAACGAGGTAGCTTGTAACAGGCATAAGAACCACTTGGCACAAGCAGACTCCATCTTTGCGGTTGGCTTTGACACAGGTTCTTTTTTTTTTTTTTTTTTTTTTTATTAACTTGAGTATTTCTTTTATACTTTTCGAGTGTTATTCCCTTTCCTGGTTTCTGGGCAAACATCCCTCCCCCTCCCTTCCTTATGGGTGTTCCTCCCCACCTCCCCATTGCTGCCCCCCCAACAGTCTAGTTCATCAGTTCAGTCTTAGCAGGACCCAGGGCTTCCCTTCCACTGGTGCTCTTACTAGGATATTCATTGCTACCTATGAGGTCAGAGTCCAGGGTCAGTCCTGTATAGTCTTTTTAGGTAGTGGCTTAGTCCCTGGAAGCTCTGGTTGCTTGGCATTGTTGTACATATGGGGTCTCTAGCCCTTCAAGCTCTTTCCAGTTCTTTCTCTGATTCCTTCAACGGGGGTCCTGTTCTCAGTTCAGTGGTTTGCTGCTGGCATTCGCCTCTGTATTTGCTGTATTCTGGCTGTTGACACAGGTTCTTAATGTGGCTCAGGCAAGCCTTAAACTCAGGGTACTCTTGTCTGAGCTTCCCCAGGGCTGACATGCCATGTCCCTGTGAGGTTGTTTGAATCCCGAGTTTTCCCCTCGTCTTTAGACAATTATTTGAAAATATTCTTGGTTAGCTGGGAGCTAGAGAGATGGCTCAGCACTTAAGAGCACTGACTGCTCTTCCATAGGTCTTAGCTTCATCGAGAGAGACTTGGAGTTTTAGAAAGTGTGTGTGTGTGTGTGTGTGTGTGAGAGAGAGAGAGAGAGAGAGAGAGAGAGAGACAGAGACAGAGACAGAGACAGAGACAGAGACAGAGAGAGACAGAGAAAGACAGAGACAGAGAGACAGAGACAGACAGATGGAGGCAGACAGAGACAGACAGAGACAGAAAGACAGAAAGACGGAGAGAGAGGAATCTAGAGTTACAGAGTGCAACATTTCAGTGACAAACAGCCAATATAACAAAGCTTCCAGTGACTTTAGACAGTGGGCAATCACTTATGAGCAAGAAGCCAGAAGGTAGGAAAAACACACAGAATAGCAGAAATCTTTATGTTAACCTCGCACTTGTCAGGGCTACAGAAGGCGTCTGTTTCCCTGGTGCACTGAGGATAGCAAACAGTTTCGTTCTTTGGAGGACAAAGAAAAAGATCCGAGGGAAGGGGAGGTGCTTAGCAGTGCACACTGGACGAATTTGCTGCTGGGCTCACCATGGCGACAGAGTGTTTGTGCATCCATCTTTAAAATATAACATAGAGACCCTAAATCTAACTCTGGCGTGGATCTTATACTCTGTTATGCGCAAGAATCTTAGGAGTGAATTA
The DNA here is from genome assembly GCF_011064425.1 of Rattus rattus. Classification (NCBI taxonomy): domain Eukaryota; kingdom Metazoa; phylum Chordata; class Mammalia; order Rodentia; family Muridae; genus Rattus; species Rattus rattus. Next base: position 10,829,572 of record NC_046164.1, on the reverse strand, counting down.
AGCCTTACCTCGTACTGTTTTAGACAGAAAATGGCATGCAGACCAATCACGTATTCAAAGTGCGCTCCTAAGTAGAAATGAAGTTTAAAAAAAAAATTTTTTTTTTTACACCTGCTAGGCAGAATGAAATGAGCTTTCATTAAATGAAGCTCAAAGCCAGAGGTAATGTTTGTCTGTAGACTGAAAGAAACATTTGTACCTATGTTCCTGGTCCTTGGAACAACAGCTCTATTGACAAAATAGTGTGACTTAGAGGGTGCCCAACGTCCCTTAGGGGGTTACCACAGTCTCCCTCTGGCAGGTAGCTATGTTGCTCTCTACACGTGTGGTCTCTGAGTTTATCAATCACCACACCCTTCCCTCCATGTCTGGATATTGAGTCTCAGTCACCCCTAGAAGTGCTCAGTCTACTCAGTGTCTGCCTGACCTCTTTTGTGGCCATGGGCTAGGCAGGAGTTTACTGTGGACAAAGCACTAATGGGGGTGTGTATGCTAAGCTACTGGTAATGTGTTCCTCCCGTTCTTCTACAGGATGCAGGACCAGTGTGTCTTCCTAACACAAAGACAGAAATCTGCCGCCTATCCTCTCCTCCTCCTCCTCAGAGCTACGAACGTAGCTCCTGGCGGACGCCAAGCTGCAGAACACTCAGGACATCCGACACTGCAGGAGACTTCACTGTGAGGAGTGAAGAGACAGGAAGATGGCTGGAAATGTCCTGTTGTGTGATATGCTTTCCATATTCATTGGAAAATTATGTTAGAGCTCAGGATACAGCTGCAAGACATGGGGGGGGGGTTGTAAAAATTATCGTGAGTACTTTTCTTAAATCCTTTACCTAGCAGAAAACTGTTCTGAGTGTAGCCTCATTCTCTCTTGATATCGTGCTTTACCTCATGTGTTCCAAATCCTCAAGGCTACAAAACACCAGGCTGCTTTTTCCAAATCAAAGCCCTTCTAGAATTCTACTTGACACTAGAATATGCTACAGACCAACATCAGCATGCTCTCTAAGGAAGCTGGAAGCAAGAAAAAGTACATGTATATGCTCAAAGATTTACAAAGCAAGAACAGCAGACAGGACTCTGCCAGGCCTGGCCCTCAAGGCATGCAATGAATTTATAATATATATAAATCAATATCAATTAATAATATATTAATGTATAATATTATTAATATTATAATAAATTTATAATATATATTCTCCCATGGTGCTTCACCACTATTTCATGACTTATAGAATGGTATGCATCTTTTTTTAAAGGCATTTTATTTATATGTATGTATGTATGTATGTATGTATGTATGTATGTATATATGTGTGCCTGCATGAGTTACATGTGTACCATGTGACTGCAGATGCCCACAGATGACATTGGATCCCCTGGAGCTGAAGTTCTAGATAATCGTAAGCTGCCATATGTCTGCTGGAAATTAGACTCAGATCTCTGCAAGAGCAGCAGCGCTCTTAACAGCCGAGGCATCGCTCCAGACCCTGGGTTCATTTTCCCCACCCCCACAACATCCTCTGGTCAGACAGGACCTCTTGCCTCAGCAGCGCTCAAAGAAATAAATGTGGATGGAGCTTGTAACAACAGTTAATTCCCCCAGACATACTGACTCCTGTCTGTGGGAGGATCCAGGAAGTCTAGGCCAATAATTAAGACGTTGATTGCACCCATGATCCTGTGGAAAACCTATGGAGTTAATGAAAGGACTGGAAATTCTGAAATACTCCGCTTTTCTTGTTTTCATCCCTTCTCTTCCACCCTGGCCCCATTTCTGCTTACTTTCAGCATCTGAAAACACGGTGCTCTCTATGAGGACATGGCCCGTGTACCGTCACATTGTAACAACTGTTTCTTTCCTTCAACCAATCTCCTTGCCCCAAGCGCTCTCATTTTCTCCATGATACAAGCGCACCTGAGCTTCCCCGGTTCATTTCTGCTACAGTAGCTGCTGTACGCTCAAGAGTTTTGAGTCTTCTCCTGGCAAGGTGTGGATGCAGCATCTTCAAGCTGGAGAAACTGCCGCCCTAATCTTAAAGCTGCTAGAATCCTTCCCCGAATCTTGTCTGTTCTACGGCTCTCATGGTGTAGTAGCATCTGTCCTGAGGTATCATCAATATTCTCTCTGCCATAGAGCTCCTACAGAGCAGAAGGAAGCCCCAGAAGTAGAAAACCACTGAGCCTCACAGCCTTGGAGTTCAAAAGGCAGCAGTGGATAGAGAAAGGAAGCCAAGCGGATATTCTGGTCAGTCCAGTTTTTATTCCAGGGTTGGTCACATCCCCAGTCTGGGTTCTAGCGAAGAAGTAGTCCTTTAGGGAAAGGAAATAAGGAAAAACCACATCTCTGGCCAGGAGGAAACCAGACAAACTTTTGGCCTAGGCACTTCCGGTATCTCTGGCTTCTGTCAAGAAGGAAGGTAACAACATTTTAAGGATACATTTTCTTTTAACTCTAAAGCACCTCATCTCCTATTACCATCACAGTTTTAATTGATTCCCCCACTCCTCCCCTGTTGGTTATTAGCGCTTACCCACTGCCATGGGTCTTCTGTCCACCGAGTCCCCAGAATCTATATGCAGCATGAACTGTTTAGAAGAAAATGAGATCCAGGCTGACGAAATCACTTGGCAGGGAAAAGCACCAAGCCGGTGACCTGAGTTGAAGTCCCAGAACCGACACTGTGGAAAGAGAATGCCAGCTCCTTACAACCTTCGGTGTGACTTTCACAGACATACCTGGACATGTGCATGTGGGTGCATTGTGCCCCAACGCAGAGATAGATAGAACAGGACAGACAGGCAGACGGAAATGGAAATTTCTGATTTCTTTAACCACTCAGTCGTGTCACATGATGTTTTGCTGAGAACAGTCACGTGAGAGGGCATGTGATGTTTAGAAAGAGTGTAAGTAGAACCCCGCAGACAGGGAGGGATGCTCTTGCTTTACCACATCATGCAATTCTTGGCTTCTTCACTGGTCTTCACTGGTCTTTGCTGGTCTTCACTTTGTAGAGAGAAACATGCCAAGAGCTTTGAGTGGTATTACAGCTGATTCTGGCCACTTCCGCTGACTCCCGCCCATTCCCACCGATTCGGGTTAGATCAGGGTGATTCTTGTTTGGTGTTTGCTCTTGGACTGGACTGCTGGTGTCCTGACCAAGAGGAGTAAAATTGTCCCAAGGAACTACTTCTGAACAGGTCTACAAACCCCTTTTTCATACAATGTTCTTTCTATCCTACCACTGGTTGGTGGGCTAGAAGGAAGGTTGAAACATTTAAGAACCCTAAATAAAGTAGATTTTGAAAAATCTAAGCCTACAATAGATAGATAGATAGATAGATAGATAGATAGATAGATGATGGATGATAGACAGATGATAGAAGGATGATAGCTGTGTAATAGATGGATGATAGATGATATGTAGGTAGATAGGCAGATCACAGATAGACAGACAATGATAGATAGATAGATGATAGATAGATAGATAGATAGATAGATAGATAGATAGATAGACAGACAGATAGATGATGGATGATAGACAGATGATAGAAGGATGATAGATGCGTAATAGATGGATGATAGATGATATGTAGGTAGATAGACAGATCACAGATAGACAGACAATGATAGATGATAGATAGATAGATAGATAGATAGATAGATAGATAGATAGATAGATAGATAGATAGGAAGATAGTTACAACAACAAAAGATGATGGTGACATCACCCTTCTCAAGTCCCATGGCTGTGGTGCTCCCTAGTCACACGAACCTACCTATAGCTTTGAGTCCCACCCTAACTGAGACCCTGCCTCCAGGATAGCTCTCTCTCCCTGATGAAGACAGAAGTAACAAGACTGTTGAGCTTTCAGGATACAAATACAGTTTGCGCTTTAAAAATAAAGCTAAGAAATAAAGTTAAGAAAACTTAAAAATCAAAGAACAAAAGGTGGCCTTCAGAAAAAAGATGTAGAAAAACAATGAATAACAAAACTCACTCCAAACAAAGGAAAGTTCTTCCCACGGAATTCAGAGACAACAAGAGAGCGCGCACGGCCGCCATGATGAAACCCTGCATGGTCTCTCTCCATGCCTTAGAGAGGTTAAAGACTCACTTTTCAAAGGACAGAATACACTTTCCACAGGTGATTCACTTTCTAGTGTGCACGTCAGGGCCGAATGCTGTCTTTAAAGTTTGGATTATTTTTCTTCAAACCGATGTTTCTCGTTTCCTACCACCCTAAATGAGAAAGTGCGTATTATCTGGCGTAGTAAACTCCTGAAACAGAAACCGAGGAAAGTAACAGAGCAGGGGAATTTGAACTCCTAGAAAGGAAGTGTCACCCTAGATAACTGGAGAAAGAGACCGAAGAACCTGCAGACGTTGGGGAATGAATGTTGCCAAGGGAAAGTGCGTGCTATAGTAATTGTGTGAGTCACTCAAGGAGGCAACTGGAGTTTTGTTTTGTTATTATTTTATGTTTGTGGGTGGGACACAAGCCACAGCGTGTGTGGGAGTCGTAGGACAACTTGTGCTCCTGAGATACATTAGTGTGACAGCCAGCACTGTTACCCGACGACCCATCTTACTGGCCTGGGAGACAGGGGATTTAAAGGTAAGTTAAGGAGGGTTACAGAACTCATTTGGAAACAACCACCTTTGACTCCCAGGAGCGGCAGCCAATGTTGCACCTTACCATAGGCTGTAGGCTGCCATGTCCAGACAGCTTCTCAGAGCTTGCAGCAAAATGGAGGCCTCCCTTTTCCAGCAGGGCCACTCCTTCTCTGACCTTGTCTGGTGAGCCCCACCCCACACCCTCTGAGAAAAGTCACACTGCCTTTGACAATTCTACAAGTTCAACTTCCTACTTCCGGATAAGAACCTGCCTAGTACGTACCTGGGATTCCTGAAATGCCTCTCCATACAAATGAGGAAGTCACTTACTCTAGCCAATGATTTTATAGTCACCCTGAAAACTCCTTCCCCCTCTCCAAGGTTCTTGTATAGCCCTTGGCCATCCTGAATAAAGTGTACGCATACAAGTTATTTCACTGAAAATTGTCTAAGGCAGCTGTTTCATTAAGTATTGGTTGAAAGAGCTTTAACACTAGAACCCTTGGAAAAGGCCTTCCCCCCCCCCCCCCCCCCCGTCCCCTACCACCTACCCTCAACTCCCAACTCCCATCCCAACTGTGGTCCTGCAGACACTACCCATCCCAGACTTTGATGTGTCCTTCCAGCCCAGTATACAGTAGCATCTGGACACCCTGAGGGAGGAAAGGGAGGTTCTGGAACCATAGCTGCCCCCAAAAAGGCACAGGGCGATAGCAGTCCAAGATCGGAGAGGGGAATACTGGGCAGATGTCACAGAAAGTATTTTGTTGAGGGCTGGAGAGATGGCTCCCTGACTAAGAGCACTTGTTGCTCCTGTAGAGATCCGGGTTTGATTTCTAGCACCTACCTGATGGCTCAAGACCATCCATAACTCCAGTTCCAGGGATCCAATAGGTACAACAAACTAGGAGGGAGCTGCAGCCATTCCCGTACAGCTACAGGGAACAACTGGCCTGTTTCCTACACAGGGCAGCGTGAAGCCTCCTACCAAAAACCTAAGGAACAGCAGCCTGCCACGTCATGCTGACTTCTAACCAAAAAACCCCCAAACACCCCAAAAGATAAGACAGCCGCTGTAAGAGAGATATGAGGCATCAGAACAAGACTAGTATACCGGGGTGATTATCAGACTAGGAATTGAAGACGGTCGTGACTAGCTAAGGGCTCTAACAGAAAAAGAATAGATAAGGGGTTGGGGATTTAGCTCAGTGGTGGAGGGCTTGCCCAGCAAGCACAGGACCCTGGGTTCAGTCCTCCGCTCCGGAAAAAACAAAACAAAACCCAACCAACAACAACAGGAAAAGAATAGATAGATAAGATAGATAGATAGATAGATAGATAGATAGATAGATAGATAGATAGATAGATAGATTAAACAGAGGTTGAAACAGGATAGAAGTGCAAGAAATAAGCACATGAAAGCACCCACCGTGAACCAGGTGTGCGGCGCACTCAGGAGGCAGAAGCAGGATCTGTGTGAGTTCGAGGTCAGCCCTGTCTACAGAGTGAGTTTCAGGACACCTGGGGCTATTAAACAGAAAAACCCTATATTGAAACACCAGCATGCATACGTACGTCATACATACATACATACATACATACATACATACATACATACATACATGCATATATACATGCATACATACTGTCTTAGTCAGGGCTTCTATTCCTGCACAAACATCATGACCAAGAAGCAAGTTGGGGAGGAAAGGGTTTATTCAGCTTACACTTCCACACTGCTGTTCATCACCAAAGGAAGTCAGGACTGGAACTCAAGCAGGTCAGGAAGCAGGAGCTGATGCAGAGGCCATGGAGGGATGTCACTTACTGGCTTGCTTCCCATGGCTTGCTCAGCTTGCTTTCTCATAGAACCCAGGACCACCAGCCCAGGGATGGCACCACCCACAAAGGGTCCTCCCCGCCTTGATCACTAATTGAGAAGATGCCTTACAGCTGGGTCTCATGGAGGCATTTCCTCAAGGGAGGCTCCTTTCTCTGTGATAACTCCAGCTGGTGTCAAGTTGACATGAGAAACCAGCCAGCACACATGGGGTGCACAGACACGCACGTAGCCAGAACGTTCATACACGTAAAGTAAAATAAGTGAAAGCTTCTTTCAAAGCAGAGAGTACTTGTGTGAGCTTGTGGTTCTGGCGGTTGCTTGTGGCCACCCTTATCCGATATACGTGCGTGCTGGCCCCTCGTGACCTCATTTATTTGATTGGGGTTTAACAGGAATGATTCCATGTCGATTCTACAAAGCCAGCCGAGGAGAGGGACCCAGCAGCAGAAGACACCGAGATACAGTGAGGGAGGAGAGGGACTTTGATGAGGCGATACCCCTCATGAGAGGTGACGGGTGCCTGGACAAAGTTGGGGCAAGTCTTCTGGGGAAGCTGACATTCACCTGAAACCACAAGGTAACGAGTTATTAACCAACTAGGAGGGGCAGGCAGGGTGGTACAGGTGTCAAGTGGGCGTGTGTGTCAACCCCTAGAGAAGAGGAAGTACACCGTCTGATGACGATGCAGCCGAGCCCTTTCATGGCACCCGGTTTTCAATATCAACCTCGCCAGCCTAAGCGCAGACAGGAAATGGAGAAGCTTAACCCCAGGAGGTAATGTACTACCTCACCCTCTAAATTCCTTGTAATCAAGCTCCACCCCGGGAGAAACAAGCATTAACCTGAGGAGAAGCTTTGCTCCCTGGTTTGCCCCAGCAAATGACCCTACTGTCGTCTTTTCAACTAAGCCCCAAATCTCAGCGTAAAACAGACTTTTTTTTTTTTTTTTTTTTTTTTTTTTTTTGGGGACTGAACCCAGGGCCTTGCGCTTCCTAGGTAAGCGCTCTACCACTGAGCTAAATCCCAGCCCTGTAAAACAGACTTCTATACCGAGCTCTCCTAATATTAACACCCCCAGTGGGAATCTATTGAGAGACTGCGGAGTCCAGAAGTCAGAAAAGGCGACTTTTAATAGTAGGAGGGCTCCTTTTTCTGTCAAACCATCCCGGGGCACCACTGTGCCCAACCATTGCCTCCAGTGTATCTGTACTTGACCATCAAAAGCGTTCGATGGCTTTGCATCAAATCAGCCACGAGTTAACGGCTGTCACTCTTGTCAGAGACAGAGCATCAGATGAGCACTGCAAGGGGCTTTGGGTTTTCTTTGTCATGCATCCTGGTGACCTATCCTATCCCCTCCATTGTGCGGGGGATTTGAAATAGGAATGAAAAGCATCAAGCTATGGAGCAACAGTGTCTGGGACTGCATGGAGTTGGAAATATTTTGAAATTCCATGCGCTCAGATGCCCGGACCTGGCCTTCTGACTCTGAGGACCTGCCCCTGCTTGGCCCTCCCAATAGGTCCTCCTTCTTGGTGTCTCAGGAAAGCAAATGGAGAAGCTTCTGGCTGAAGAGCCTGCAGATGGGAAGTGTGGATGTTGGCATTTTCGATACATTATTAGAGGCTGCTGTCCTCGTCCTTGTCACCTCGGTTCTGTGGCTCTGAAGAGACCCTGTGAACAAGCAACTCTTATAAAAGAAAGCAGTTAACTGGGGTGGGGGGCTGGCTTACAGAGTCAGAGGGTTAGTCCATTATCAGGGCAGGAATAAGGTATGTAGCTAATAGTTACATCCTTTTCTTCAGGCAAGGAGAGAGACACTGGCCTGGCGTGGGCTCTTAAAACCTCAACGCCCTGTCCCCAGAGACACACTTCCTCCTGCAAGACCACACCTCCTAATCCTTCTCAAATAGTGCCACATTCAAATCTATTCAAACCACCGCAAAGGAGTCTAGTTCAAACCCCAAACAGGGAGAGGAAGGTTGCCACCAAAATCGAAAGAGCTTGTTTCATTTCTGGAGGGAGTAAAGTGAAAGAATGGTGGCAAAAGAGAAGGGGAGGGGGCTGGAGAGATGGCTCAGTGATTAAGAGCACTGACAGCTCTTCCAGAGGACCTGAGTTCAAATCCCAGCAACCACATGGTGGTTCACAACCATCTGTAATGAGATCTAATGCCCTCTTCTGGTGTGTCTGAAGACAGTGACAGTGTAGTTATATATAATAAATAAATACATCTTTAAAAAAAAAGAGAGAAGGGGAGGGAAGTGGATGATTGGGAGAGCTAGAATAGGAGTGAGGCGCTCTCCCCCCCGCCTTCTTTCCTTTTTAAAAAAAAAAAATTTTTTTGCCCTCATTTTTTAGGCAGGATTTCTCTGTGTAGCCCTGGCTGTCCTGAAACTCACTCTGTAGACCAGGCTGGCCTCAAGCTCAGTGGGTGTGCCTGCCTCTGCTTCTCAAGTGCTGGGATTTAAGGCATGTGTCACCACGGACCAGTCTTTTTCTCTTTCAAAACGCTAAAGGTGCTTATTTAAGAAACATCGAAAAATAATAGGAGACAGAACTAATCCATTCACTAGTGTCTTTCTCGGGTTTCCTATTGCTGTGGTGAAACACCATGACCAAAAACAAGTTGAGGAGGAAAGGGTTTATTTGGCTTGCACTCCCACGTCTAGTCCATCCCTGAAGGAATTAGGTCGATGGTTCTTTTACTTTTCTTCTTGGTATACTTTTTTGGGTTTGTATACCTCAACCTCTCTTCCAACCGTTATTCCACCCTAATCCCTTCCAACCCTCCCCCCAACACTTGGTAGGAGAGAAAGAAGGAAAGAGGAGAGAGGGGGCAGAGACTTCCCTAAGACTCCTTCCTGCTGATTAGGGGCCTCCAGTTCCTTGGGGAATGTTGATCTTTGTCACCAGGATATCTTTAACTTCTCAGCTCTTTGCTCACGACCACTTACAAACCACAACAGCTAGCAGAAGCAGCAGAAGGGAGTAACAACCACCCCCAGTCCCTCTTGGGGCTCTCCTGTTTATAACTTCTCCAGCGTCCCCAGAATTAAAACTGTCTGCAGCTGGTAAAAATCACACCCCTGCTAGTGCATGAGGCAAATCACAATCACCTGCTGTGAAGCAGCCCCCCCTCCCACACCTGGGGTTAAAACTAAAACCTATTCACATGACATAACTGGGTTTTTCAAGAAACAAACATTCTCACTACAGAAGTCAGAACAGGAACTCCTATATGGTTGGAACCTGGAGACAGGAGCTGATGCAGAGGCCATGGAGGATGCTGCTTGCTTAGTGGTCTGCTCCTTCCGGATTGCTCTCCCTGACTTTTTATAGAACCCAGGACTACAGCCCAGGGAAGAAGCCATCCACAAGGTGCTGGGCCCTCCCCCAACAATCGCTAATTAAGATAATGCCCTTCAGGGGTTGGGGATTTAGCTCAGTGGTAGAGCTTGCCTAGCAGCGCAAGGCCCTGTTGGTCCCCAGCTCCGAAAAAAAAAAAAAAAAAAAGATAATGCCCTTCAGGCAGATCTTAACGGGGGCGTTTTCTAGTTGAGGTAACCTCCTCTTTAGCTTATGTCAAATTGACATAAAACTACCCAGCACAACTTGAATCAGAGACAATAACTGAGAGAAATAGATATTCCCTCAAGTTGAAGTGAGTCTGGGTGCAAATGTTCTTAAGGGGGCCAGCACAGTGAAAGAGGGGGTGGTGGAATTCATAACTTGATGTCTCAGAAACATACCGGTCGTGTGTGAGGCCACAGAGTCTGGTCACAGCACTGGAGGGGAAAAAAAAAATCAATAGAATTTCCGTCAGCCACATCAGATGGTAGAATAGAATTGACAGACGCACACGTAACAGGGAGGTTTTTCTCTTCCCATGGCAGCTACAAAAAGCCGGAAACCCCAAGAACGAGCCCTGAAGGTTTTACTTGGATCTCATTCAGTCAGTGGAAGAAGGAGTTCTTGGTTCTGAAAGTTTTGGAACAGTTTCTAGAGGTTAAAGTCCAGGGAAGAAGTGGGAATCTTGGGAATGTTGATCACACTGAATGCTTGGAGAATGAAATCACAGTCGTTTCTGGGAGACAGTTCTCCTGAAGGTATTTGAAATATCTTATCAAGAAATACCTTAATAAGAGGAATCTCTGAGATCGGCTTCTTGTGGTTGCATCTGACAAGGAGACTTAACGAACTTCCTTATTTCCAGATTAGTCCAGATGGGCTGGCGTCTGAGGACTAGTTGGTCTTTGCTTTTAATAAAATGCCAATATGCTAAAGTAACCTGAAGTCTGTTTTTATCAGCAAAAATAAACCCACTGTACTCAAAAAAAAAAAAAAAAAAAAAAAAAAAGAAGAAGAAGAAGAAAGAAAGAAAGAAAGAAAGAAAGAAAGAAAATATTCAAGCATGGGTTTACGATTATAACATGAACATCCACTAAAGATATTTAATATCTTAGACACTTGTGACAAATCTAAGGCTCCTAGCCTGGATTCTTGCATTTTGCCCCTGCTGTAGAAATCTCAATTTTGCACTAGTAATTTCCTTTCAGCTTCTCACTAGTTTATGGATTGCTGATCAATATAATTCTGGTTTGAAAAAAAAAAAAACATATCACGTAAGATGTATCTGTCTCCTGAGAGACACAGCCAGAACATGTCAAATACAGAGGCGAATGCTAGCAGCAAACCACTGAACTGAGAACGAGACCCCCTTTCGGGGAATTAGAGGAAGTATTGAAAGAGCTGAAGGGGCTTGCAACCCCATAAGAACAACAATACCAACCAACCAGAGCTCCCAGGGTCTAAACCACTACCCAAAGACTATACACATGGACTGACCCTGGGCTCCAACTGCATATATAGCAGAGGATGGTCTTGCTAGGCACCAATGGAAGGAGAAACCCTTGGTCCTGCCGAGTTTGGACCCCCCCCCCCCAGTGTAGGGGATTGTGAAGGGAGGGGCAGTAAGGGAAGGTGTATGGGGAGGGGAACACCCTTATAGAAGAAGGGGATGGGGAGGGGATAGGGAGCTTATGGACAGGAAACCGGGAAAGGGAATAACATTTGAAATGTAAAGAAATATCAATAAAAAAAAGTATCTGTTATTTGAATTTTTGAAAAAAATTACACCCTATGACATGTTTTCCTCTGAAGGGCTACTCATCCATGTATTTTTTTTAGTGTGACCACATTGCTATGAACACCCGAGTTCCAAATTGGTCCTGTGATACACTCTTATCTACCTTATAGAAGGCAGGAACACCAGCTTCACTCTGAGTAATCCCTATAAGTCTTGCTCTCCCCTTTGGCTTATACCGGGTTTGGGCACTAAGCGAACAAACCTCGACGCTATAGAGAGGTTTATTTTTAAATCTGATCTGGTAACTAACGCTTTCACAGGGTTATTTAATGTGATCCCTGGCGTGGGGACCTGCTCTCCCACCTTCTACTTTGTAGTTATTTCTTTTGCTATCTCTGTTTCTCGCCTTCTCTTTCTTTCTTTAGAACTAGTCGAGTGTCTCCTTCTATGTTCCCACTTCTGTACAGAAATCTGTTGAAACATGGAATTTCGAATCAAATTATAAACGTCTGAGGGAAGAATGAAAACCTTTTCGGACATAGACGGACTCAAAAATATCTTCTCCAGTCGCATCGGAACGCGATCCAGTTAAATGCAGCGAGGAACAGGGGAAAGGGACGAACGACAGAGAGAAATGAGAACAGCTTCCTGGGAGTGAAAGGCCAGCAAGCAGCTCCAGACAGGAATCACCTGGCTGTAGGTACAACCAGAGGGACCGCCCAAAGCACCGGGCTCCGCCTCCAGCATGCCCGGTGTGTGGGGGAGGGGGCAGAGAATAATCAACCCGAACAGAAGTCAGAGGGTGAAAATTTGAAGAAGGAGCCATAGGGCGTGGGGGCAGAATCCCAAAGACTTGAAGCATGGAGCAGCAGATTAAAGTACGTTCAATAAGAAGATGAAAGATGTTCTAAGAAACTCTCGAGGGGGAAAAATCCTGACCTCAAGGGTTACATTCACTATTACCGACCTCATGGGCCTCTTGTGAGGATTGTTAGTTAATAACTGTTGAGTGACTGGAAAGGGCCAAAGTCAACAGATACAAGAAAATGAAACTTTGCTGAGTGAGCCCTTGGAGTTAGCCCCGCGGGGCCAGGGAGGAGTGGTCAGTTCCTTAACAGCTGAGATTCATTCAAGCCCTAGTTTGAATCACTGAGTGCTTAGCCCTGGCTAAGTTGTATTAACTTAGAAAGCAGGCAAAAACTGTAAATCTATAAAACATTCAAAATACAGACGTTGGGGAATAGGAATGAAAAGAACACAAGACATGCTGTCCGTGTCTTACACAGAGCACAGGTGGCTCAGCAGTTAAGAACACCGTGCCTAGGGGTTGGGGATTTAGCTCAGTGGTAGAGCGCTTGCCTAGGGAAGCGCAAGGCCCTGGGTTGGTCCCCAGCTCCGAAAAAAAAAAAAAAAAAAAAAAAAAAAAACCAAGGAAAGAAAAGAACACCGTGCCTCTTTGCAGAGGACCTGGGCTCGATTCCCAGCACCCACATGTTGGTTTACACTCCAGTTCCTGGAATGGGGCCTAATGCCCTCCATAGTCACAAGACGCACACAGAGGCAAAGCGCCATACACCTAAAATAAAATAATAGTGTGGTGGTTTGAATGAGAATGGCCACCGCAGGCTCATATATAGGAAGTGTGGCCTTGTTGGAGGGGGTGTGGCTTTGTTGGAGAGGCGTGGCCTTGTTGGAGGGGTGTGGCCTTGTTGGAGGGTATGACTTTGTGAAAGGGGTGTGGCCTTGTTGGAGGTGTCACTGAGGTTTGAGGTTTCAAGAGCCCAATATAGCCCCTGTCTCAATGTCTCTTAGCTTTACTGCTTGCTGCTCAGAATGTAAGTTCTTAGTAGTTCCTACGCACTACTCTAGTGCCATGCCCGGCTGCCTGCCGCCATTCTCCTCGCCACAATGGTGACGGACTTGCCCTCTGAAACTGTAAGCAAGCCTCCGATTAAACGCTTTCTTCTACAAGTTGCCTTGATCCTAGTTTTTCATCACAGCATTAGAACGTCGACTGAAACAAATTCGGGGCGGGGGGGATTAAAATAAAGGAAAGAACATAAAAGTTCTTTTTAAACTATTCAGATCTTGGTTCTAGCTTTAACCAAAGGGATGATGTTTAAAGCAGACAGACCTGAAGTAGAAATCCGAGTTTGGCATTTTCCTGTAAGGTCATTAACTGTGACGAGGATAACAAGGAGCGACTATGGCTACGCTGAAAGATAAACATGAAGAGAGGGAAGTGTGAGCGAGGCAGGTCCTCCTCGATCCTGTGGTAAATCCCGCCTAAAATCATTAGTTAGTTACAGCACTAACCAACAGTCAATACGTTATACACTCATATGAAGACAACCCCCCAGAAAGGCTATAAACAGAAACAAACCATTAAAGGGGTTGACACAGTTCTTTCTCTGGAGCAGGAGACTCTGAGAACGTACACAGAAGACTGAAGCTTTTCATAGAAAACCTTCTGTAGGGTTTGGAATTTTCAGTCACTTCCATGTATTACTTTGGAAAGAAAATAAGAAGTGCTTAGGTGTACATTCGCAGCTTTGATGAGGGAACTCTTGCAGTTACCATGTTTTAAATGCTTAGTTTAATTTCTCATCATTAACAGTTTGCTTTAGCTTCAGAATTCCTTACACAAAGATCAAATGTCTTCTTGATACAAGCTTGCAATGTCGAACAAATATTAACAGGTCATGAGTAAACTACCCCTACCCCATCCCCACCCTGCCCCCATCCCTCCACCTTCACCTTACCCCCAACCATCCCACACCCCACTACACCCCCACACCTCCACCCCTACTCCCCAGCCCCCAACTCCCTCTTTTCCTCCAAGACAGGGTTTCTCTGGGTAGCCCTGGCTGACCTGGAACTTACTGGGTAGAACAAGCTGGCCTCAATCTCAGCCTGCCTGCCTTAGCTTCTCAAGCGTTGGAATTATAGATATGTGTCACCGTGCCCAGCTCCAAATATTTTAAAGTTTTAGATATACCAAGTTACTAATTCTCCTAGAAAGCCCTCGAGCTTTTAAATCATGTCAAATTTGGAAGATCCTTGGTTGTGGTGGTCTTTACTCCTGGGGCTTGGGAGGCAGAGGCAAGCAGATCTCTGAGAGTTCAAGGCCAGCTTAGTCTACAGAGCAAGCCAGAGAAACCCTGTCTTGAAATAAGAAAGGAAGAAAGAAAGAAACAAAGAAACAAAGAAACAAAGAAACAAAGAAAGAAAGAAGCAAAGAAAGAAACAAAGAAAGAAAGAAGCAAAGAAAGAAACAAAGAAAGAAACAAAGAAAGAACCTACCTCAAAACAAAATGGAGGCTGCATTAGAACTTCCTTTTTAAAATTACATTTTATTTTGTGTGTGCATGTGTGTGGAGGAGGAGGAAAAGAGAAAGAAGTTTTGCGTGACAAAGTTTTCTAAAGCTGAGGTAAGCTTCCTCCCTTACCCATGAGTAGCTACTCTATGCCATGCTTTTGTCCCCTGGTTGGGAAAGAGTAGAAGTTAAGAAGAACCAAGAGGCTTCCTTTAAATTAAGGAGGAAATTCAAGACTTTTAGAAAACACACGGACCCAGTGCCAGAGGTGACTGCAACAGAATGGGTGGCGTGATGCCAGAGAAGTCAGAACTTCCCAGGTTCCCTCTAAGCCAGTGAACAAGGAAGGGACCCAGGGCCGAGGGCCAAGCGCACGGCTTCCTTGTCTCCGGGGCGTCGGCACTGTCACTGACAGCGTCTTTGACATTTTTGCTTTGTTCTATAAAGAGGAGAGTTACTTCCCGTGACCCGTCCACCCAGAACTTTATGACTTCCCTTAACTTCAGAAGGGGCCTGCTTGCAATTAGAAAAAATAGGCCAGAACCAGGAAACAGAGAGTCCTAACTGCTCCAGTTCAGGGTTCTGGTCTCTTCTAAGGGCCTCTTAGATCCCTGCCCTCAGGGCCTTTTTTCTTCTGCCTGTTTTGTTTACTGAGAAGAGTACAGGGTCCGTCTATGGGTTTCTGTTTGGTGGCCTCTCTAACAAGGGTTTTCAGAGTCACAAGGAAAAGCTCTATCCACCTATGACTCCCATAGCTCCTGGGAATAGAGACGGTGCACCTCCAAGAAATGGAGTCTCCTATCCAGCTGCTAAAGGTTGAGAGACTCCACAGTAAAAATATACCCAGGAAACAGGTCATAAACCACCTCCATGGTCGGATTTCTCTGTTGTAACCTGGGGATGTATTTCCGCCAAACACCACCTGTTGCTGGCATAATCTTTAAGGAGCCAAAGATCTAGCCGGAGATTGACACCCATGTTTCTGTTTCCTTTCCCTTGAGAGACAGGGTCGTTAGGGAGCCAAGTGGGTGGAGCAACTCTCCTCGAAGCCGCCTGTTTCCTTCCTTCGAAGGAGGCAGACTCTCTATCCTTCTGTCCCCATGAAGTTTAATGATCCGTATTGATTTTGCATCAACTGAAAAACAAGATCAACCAAGCCACCGCTGGCATCACAGTTGTCTTTTTTGTTTTTTGTTTTTTTTTCCCCCGGAGCTGGGGACCGAACCCAGGGCCTTCCGCTTCCTAGGCGAGCGCTCTACCACTGAGCTAAATCCCCAACCCCCACAGTTGTCTAAGAAAGGACGAGACATCATCTGGAGAACGGCCCTGGTACCTCTGGCCATGTTTCCAAACTGAGATTGCGAGCAAAAGTAATTAAGTCAGCTTACTCGTGACCTGCTAAAAGCCTGTCAAGAGTGTGGATGAATGGTCCTTTCCTCGCTTGCATCAGGGATGATGGCGAGAAAACAGAGCCCTGTTTCTTCAGCAATGAAAGTGACTTCCGTTGTCTGTTTTGATGCCATCAGCCCAGACTCATCAGCCCAGAGCGGTGGCGCACACCCAGCGCTCAGGAGGCAGATGGTTCTATGTGAGTCTAGCGGGGCCTACATACAGAGTTCCAAGCGAGCCAGCGCCACATAGTGAGACTGTCTTAAAAAGTAAAAGACTGGGGGTTGGGATTTAGCTCAGTGGTAGAGTGCTTGCCTAGAAGCGCAAGGCCCTGGGTTGGTCCTCAGCTCAAAAAAAAAAAAAAAAAAAAAAAAAAAGTAAAAGACTATCGTTCTTGAAGCTCTCCAGTGACCCGGAAGAAGTGCATTCAAACTTCAGGTTCCCCACACAGCATTGTTCACCCTCGTCTCTTACCAGCTACCTATTTCTGAAAGCAGCCCAGAACTTGGTGGCTGTACCTGGCTTGTTTCACCCTGTAATTTATGCGACCGCTCCCCCACCCCAGCCCGGAAGAAACTGTGGTTTGCTGTTCTGTTTTGTTTTGATATCTGTGTGGTTTCTGTGTAGATAGCTTCAATATGACCTACACGTTTGTGCTTACTCTTGGCTGTGATCTCTGTTTCAATTCCTGTCCACTTGGGTCTCTCAGTGGTAAGTTACTGGGTTTGAAAAACAAGCATTTCAAGGGAAAGTTCCCGCTTCACAAGACCTGGCCCACAGAGCGACACAGACTTCTGCCATACTCTGTGGCCAAGAAGCCACAGACTCCAAATTCAAGAGAAAGGGTGTAGATCTTCCCTGGGTGTGAAAGGGGTATCAAAGAATTCAGAGGACATGTTTTCAAGTTGAAATATGAGCATTCTTGTTCCACCCCATATCTCTCTCTCTCTCTCTCTCTCTCTCTCTCTCTCTCTCTCTCTCTCTCTCTCTCTCTCACACACACACACACACACACACACACACACACACACACACTTTGCATATACACTGAGGTCATATGATCTGTTCAGAAAAATCTAGCACAAAGAACACACTACATACATACACTCAGGGCATATAACCAGCTTCAGGCCTATAAAGTGACTTTAGATTCCGGAGTCAAAATGAGTCATTTATAGGAAGAGTGAGAAGAGGGGTGGGAAGAAGAGATAAGGAAGAGAAATGAAAATGAAGGAGAAGCCAAGTCTTGGTCTTAAGCACTGGGTTAAAACTAACAAGTTGGGGTTGGGGATTTAGCTCAGTGGTAGAGCACTTCCCTAGCAAGCGCAAGGCCCTGGGTTCGGTCCCCAGCTCTGAAAAAAAAAAAAAAAAAAAAAAGGCGGTGATGTCTCAGGCTTTGATCCCAGCACGCAGGAGGCAGAGGCAGGCAGATCTCTGAGTCCGAGGGCCAGCCTGTTCTACAGAGTGAGTTCCAGGACAGCCAGAGCTACACAGAGAAACCCTGTCTCAATAAAACCAAAACCAAGACGAACAAGAACAGCTCGTCACCACGGCATATTTCTCTTCTGCTCTCCCAGGTGTGTGTTTATCAAATTTAGGCCCTTGGGTCTGTTTAGAAATGTGTATTATAGAGGCATGAGGTGGTATATGCCAATCTTAAATCCTCCAGCAAAAATAAAACCAGATTTCCATAAACAGTGCCATCAAAGCCAAATCTGGTAAACAGTAAACGAGGGCCAGGTCTGAGTGAGCCACTTGTCTCCGTGTCACGGCAGAACACCCAACACAGGCCGCTTCAGAAAGCTAGTTGACCTTCGTGTCTCTCCAGTGTGGCAGGGAAGGGATGGGGGCGGGGGACTCATGTTCGACTGGCTTTCTCCTTTCTATTTAGTCACATGATCTGCATTGGCTTTGGAGGAATTGGCATGAAGCCATGACCTAAGTAGACAGGTGGTGAATGTGTACCCATGCCTATACCCGTGTTCATACATGCCTAACCATGTATCCTACCTATACTAAAGGGGCCTAAAAGCAATGCTAACCCCACAGTAACAAGCGTCCCTAGAAACCTTCTAAATAGCTTTCTGGTGAAAAGGCATGCTGGTACCCCACAGAAGAGGTCATTCCGGTGTGAGAACAGGAAAACACAAGAGGAACCTGGGATTCCAGAAAATAAAAAAAAAAAAATTAAAAAAAATAAATCTTTGTGAGGGGTTGGGGGGAGGGGTCGTCAGCCCAGAAAGACCTGGCCTCTTTATGGCCGAAGCTGAACTAATTGGGACAAGAAAATAAATGGCTGTGCAAAGGTGACAACTTATAGAGTAAAATAAACACCTAGCCTCTATCAAGATAAATCATTTGAATTCTAATTAATGAATGAACAAAGAAGAAGGAGGAGGAAGAGGAGGAGGAAGAGAAGAAGATCACCACTGGAAGGGAGATCTACCAACAAGTAGAACGTTAGTTGGTAAGAGGAGAAGCAGGACCTTTCCCCTGCTAAAGTATTTCCTGTGAGACCCTCAGTCATGCAGTGTCATACGCTGAGTCATGCAGTGTGTCAAACGCTGCGTCAAGGGGTCAAGGTCAACATTAGCATCGGTAGACACACTGACATCCCCTGCACTGAGAAGAGGTCAGAGGAAACCAAATCGAAAGCTGTCTGCGAAGTAACAGGCCAACACGCTTCAAACATGTCAACCACGAGAGCAAAGGGAAAACACACACACACACACACACACACACACACACACACACACACACACGTCCCTCAGTCCGTGGAGAGAGGAGGGGGGACAGAGATGGCAGTGCAATTTGGGATGCAATCCAGGGCTGGCTACAGAAACACAGAAAAGACAAACTCTGGCGAGACAACTAATGTTTGTCGTCTACCTTAAGTTATTGACCATGGTCCATTTCTGAGATTCTTTTATTGAAAACACAGGAGATTTGTCTGGGGGGGTTGGGGGGGGAGTAAAACAAAACACACACACACACACACACACACACACATATAGATCATGTATTGATTGTGTTTTCACCCCCTCTCCTGGGTCACAAAAACTTAAGTATCAAAACTTTATTCTGGATTGAGTTGTCACGATAGTGGTTATTAATAGATAATTCTTCAAACTGCCCCTCTTCACAGATTTATAGGTAACCATTGAAGGAAAACTGCGTCGTCTTTCTTTGGAAAGTCTGTCCATCCGTGATGTGTTTCTGGTGGACCAGTGAGGGATGCTATTCGAGAAAGCTGTACACCAACGCTCATTTGCAGCGAAAGGCTCCGTGAGATCGAGTTGGTTTTGTGAACATTTGCTGGTGAGTAACATCTGTGAAAAGAAAAGAGGAAGAAAGGTCGGGCAGCGAGCCATGAGACACCAGCAGTTAACACCTAGCCTTTGGGCCGGAGGGAGGGCTCAGCTAAGAATACTGACTGAGATTCCCAGCAACCAAGTGGCAGGCACGGACGCCGCCTATCATGTCACGACTGTCTATAACTCTACCTCCGAGCGGTCCACCTTGGGCACTAGACACTCAAGGGGTGCTCAATCATACGTGCAAGCAAAAACACCCGTACACATAAAATAAAATAAATACATTTTAAAACAACAACCACAAAAATCATCTGTTAACTACAGCCCTCCCAGACGCCCTGGCTGCTTGATCTTGAAGAGAGGCATTGAAGTGCTATCCGCACGTGTAACCGTGGCTTAGCCAGAGGTCTCCCTCTCCGAAGCCTGAGGGTCCCTTGAGCGTGTAAGGATGCCACCCTTGCACTTCAGATTATAGTGTCCTGGCAGCAGCAGACTGCTGTTCAAGAGAAGAAAGATGTTTTCTTTATCTGATTTTTAACTTTCGAGTAAACAACGTAAAGTCATGGCTTCCCACGCCCTGCAATTCCAGAGCACTGTGACCGAAGAACATACCAGAGAGATCAAAGGTTTAGATTGGGGATCTAACCGAAAGCCCTGTTTGCGCTGGGCAAGAACTCTACCACTAGGCTATACTTTTAGCCCCTTAAATATTTCTTTCCTTATTTATTTCTTTTTTAGATTTCTTTTTTAGATTACGTCTATGACTATTCTGCTCACATGTGTGTCTGGGTACCTATCATGTGTATGCCTGGTGTCTTCAGTAGCCAAACGGGCATCAAGACTCCTGGAAGGGGGGTTGTGGGGCTGTGAACCACCATGTGGATGCTGAGGATTGAACCCAGACCTTACTTAGCAAAAAGAACAAGAGCTCTTAACTCCCGAGCCATCTCTCTGGACCCCTCACTTCCCGAAACATTTCTTAAAGCTTAAACAGCTGTGGACATAGCAGAGAAGTTGAAAAGATGGGGATAAAGTTTCTGGGCTCAACAAGTTTTGCCTGAGGTTAACCGCACATGTGACCGTAGCGATGATAAAAAACAGAAGTCTGATGCATTCAGAGTGTTGATGAATAAAATCATTACCTGTAGAACAAAAAACGGAAGTACGTATTAAGGAAGGTATCCTGTATCGATCAGAGGGGAAAATTAACTTTTTGATAAGTGGCATTGTCTTAACTGTATAGCCTTGAGATGAAGATATTAAAATTGTCTCTCTTCTTCCTACTGCACGAAAGAATAAGATTTAAATGCGGACCAGTGGCAGTCATGAGAACGGCACTGGTGGAGTCCCGAGAACACAGAGCAATGGACATTTCCTGTGATTCAGACTTTTGATGAATAAGAGGAAATACCAATGTAATTGCTACCAAGAGCTTGAATTTACAAATGCATGCTGGGTACTTTGGATCTCAAGTGTCTCTCAAAGGCCCATCTGAGGCCGCCTTGGTCCCAGCTCAGTACCATTGAGAAGGCAAACCCTTGTGATGGCGGCTCCTCGGAAGTCCTATGTGGAGAATATGTCCTGGAAGGGAACTGAGGAACCCTAGTCTCCGGTTTTCTTTCTCCAAGCCCTGGGTTGAGCTATGGCGGGATGATGTCTCACTGCAGGCTCCAGAGCAACAAGGCCAATCCCTCCTGGGCTGATATTTAGCTCTTGAGAACTTTTGGGGCCACTTCTAGGAATTTGACATCCGTCACTAGGCTGGGACAAGGAAGTAGGCTCAGATAAGAATATCAGAAACAGTGACCATGGGGCTGTGTTTACTATGTTGCTGAATTACTACCTTGTGTGATCTTCTAGTACTTCACTTGATTACCTGTCTTCGATTGAAGAACCGACCATGTGTTTTGGATGTACCCAGAATGATATAAAAGCAGGCTGGAGAGAGAGAAAGCGGCTTCAGCCTTGGTACAGGCTGGAGTCATGTTATCATTGTGTCCGTTTTTCTTTTTCAATCCACACTGCCTCACTTGAGATCCTGTTGACTGACTGAGGCCAGAATAAACTTTTCACGTTTGTTTATTTATTTGCAACACACACACAGCACAAGTGAACGAGTGTAAAAAATAAAAAATGTGGGAACACAAGAACACACACACACACACAATTGTAGCACTGATAAGGATAAGAAAGACGGGAAATCTTTCCTTCTAGTTTCTTGAGGACACCTTCTAAACAGACTAGAAACGAATGAAAAACAGTCCCTTTGAGGTTAAGTCCTTTCCCAAACCCACTCGAGTGATAAGATCTCAGCTAAATGGGGAGCTGCTTCCCGTTGGGTTTTGAGCTCTGTGGGAACTGAACAGGAAACTTGAGGAAAGGCAGGGCAAAGCCTTGAGGATCAGCAGGGTGGTCTCAGCCACAGGAAGCCTGCACCAGTGGGTAGCAGGCATCATGGGGAGCAGCTAGAGTGGCACAGAATTTGATTTGCATTTTTAGACGATGGTCCTGGCTAACCAGGATAAGGATAACTTGAAAACTCGGAAGCAATAAGGAGGTGTTTGCAGCAGTTCCCAGAACAGCAGTGTGGCAGTGGAGGTGGAAGAAAGTGGAAAGAGGGTGGGGCAGGCACTTCTGAGGCAAAGCCAGCAACCCTTGCAACGGGATGGCTGGCCAGTGAGGGGTGAACTAGGCTCTTGTCTGAAGCAATGAGTAGATTGTGTGTGTGGTTATTTGCTGACATGCGGAAGGTGGTATCCTTAACAGAGGAGGTAAACCAAAGGTTGAAACTGGAGCAGAGCCGCCTAGGTGAGCTGATTTGAATATTTACATATTGAAAGATATGCAAAGTAGAAAGGGTTCAACTATCTCAAGTCAAGGCTTTGAGGGTCATCGCTGAAGTCACCTCGAGTGCTACACTACTGGTCTTTATCCCTTTTTCCCCACTGTCTCTATTCCCAGCTCGTCAGTCAAACACTAGCTCCTAAAGGTTACCCTCGGGCAGGAAAATCCACTACCTACCCAACCTTTTGTGACCAAAATGGTATTTCTACTGCTCGCTCTCCAGTCTACAATTTCCAGCAGTTGCAGCTCCTGATCTTGTGCTGCTCTCCGAGAGCTCCAGGTATCCCTTGAGAGGATGGACTAGGAACTTCGTGCTCCACTCTGGGTAGCATGATGTTGTACATGAGTTAGAACTTGTCTGGCCTCTCCCCTCATGGACTCAATCATTCAGGGTCAGGACTAAATAGAGGCAAAGAAGATACACACAGGCATAACATGTAACAATTACAATGAAATTGCTGGGCCAACGAATAAGCATATTTTTTATCCCTCTATGTCAATATAGATAGATAGATAGATAGATAGATAGATAGATAGATAGATAGATAGATAGATAGTTAGTCAACAGTGCCTTCTTTTATTTTAAGATTGTTTATTTTTATGTATATGAGTACACTGTAGCTGTCTTCAGACACAGCAGAAGAGGACATCAGATCCCATTACAGATGGTTGCTGGGAATTGAACTCAGGACCTCTGGAAGAGCAGTCAGTGCTCTTAACCACTGAGCCATCTCTCCAGACCCCAACACTGCCTTCTTTTTTTTTTTTTTCCCCCCCGGAGCTGGGGACTGAAACCAGGGCATTGCGCTTGCTAGGCAAGCGCTCTACCACTGAGCTAAATCCCCAACCCCCAACACTGCCTTCTTAAAAGACAGTACCAACTTATAATACTGCCACAAACCAGCCAGTCTATAAAATTGAGTATCTACTTGTGTGTGTCTGTGTCTCTGTGTGTGTGTGTGTGTGGTTGTGTAATCATTATTGTTTCAGGTTATAGATGAGATTAAAGCATTCTTCAGTGATGTTGCCTTACACATTTAGCAGTAAATAGCCAAGCATAGTCAACGTCAATGTGATACGGGACCCGCAGGACATGCCAAAAACCAAGTTAGGTCATACAGACCTTTAATCCCAACACCCAGAGGCAAAGGCAGGTAGATCTCTGGGAGTGTAAGGCCAAGCTGGTCTACTGAGTGAGTTCCGGGACAACCAGGGTTCCAGACTCTAAAGGTTATGTAGAGAGACTTTTGTCTCAAAAGCAACAAAAATAGCAACCAAAAACTACCCACTTGGGGCTTACCTTGTGAAACAGAAACTCAAACCCACTCACCCAACCTCTTCTTCTTCTCTCCACCCCCCCCCCTTTACTTTTCATTACATAGTTTCACAGTCTAGCCCAGCTGGCCTCAAACCCATGATGTTCCTGGCTTGACCTCCCCATTGCTGGGATCACTCATTTAGGACCAAGATCAGGCCAAGATAACAAAGCAAACAGCCACCAAGCATGAGCTAACCGGTGGCAAACTGTGGGAAAGGCAGTCTCTACACTTCTTGTTTCTTTCATCCCAGAGCAGTCATTGAAGGCCACGAAGCCTCAAGAGGAAGTTCCTTCGAATTCAGAAACAAGCATAAGTACTTGAAGAAATGGACAGGAACAGACAGGGGTGGCCAGGGCTTCTCTGCTAACCAAGGTTCCTGCTGAACTAGCAGGCTTCCTAACAAAAGCGGAGTGGATTCCATGGGGCGAGGGGGAGTTAAGCTAATGACTACCTCATGGCTGTGGTTAAATTCTGAGGCCAGTTTGATCTTAATCACCTCGCCTGTGGTTGTGGAGTTAAGCTCCCCAACATGAAGAAAGGACCACAGCCTGTAGGTACCAGGTCATTAGAACAGGGGACAGACATGCATTCTGGCTTTCCGTATTTTTTTTTTCCTGAAGACACATTCCGTATTTTATTTACATTTTAAGACTAACTTTCATCTCAAAATCATATATCCATTTCCTTTTTGTTGACTGCACTGAAAACTTCTAAGTCAGGGCTGGAGAGACGGCTCTGCAGTTAAGAGCACTGACCGCTCTTCCAGAGGTCCTGAGTTCAAATCCCAGCAACCACGTGGTGGCTCACAACCATCTGGAATGAGATCCGATGCCCTCTTCTGGTGTGTCTGCGGTATGCTTACATATAACAAATAAACAAATCTTTAAAAAACAAAAGCAAAAACAAAAAACTTCTAAGCATGTTTTATTAAACAAAACATCATGTCT